>NC_056743.1:1284632073-1284674573 GCF_019279795.1 Protopterus annectens
GGTAGCAAGTGGAGACATTGCTTAAAGAGACAATGAATTAGAATAGAGTAAAGATGGCACAGTATGGTAGGCCCTTGCCAAGTCTACATGGAGATAAAAGATTATGGAAAAAAAGAAAGTAAACAAAGATTAGAAATGTAGAAAATGCATACTCTGAACAGGAAAAAAAGGAGACTGCAAGACTTGCATTTTTTATTTGAAAATAAAAGAGGATGAAGAAAGCAGAGATGTTTTTGTGGGTTCATGGGAAAAGACTAGTAAACTCAGGCCAGGAGGAATGCAAGACTCTAGTAGACCTAAAAAGACAGAATGGGTTACAAGAATTTATTAAGAAAGAAATTGCTGTGGAGGTCTGTGCAAAGTTCATTGAAGGACATTACAATCTAGGAGAGGGTAATCAAAATGGAAGTGGAAAAACATAATAGATGAGTATATGGCACACTTAAGGAAAGAAAGAAGATCAATATGGAAAGACAGAGATATTGTAATTAAAGAGGGAGCACTAGGGAGACCAGCATATGTCAAGAAACATAACGCAAGGAGAGGACTGGTTCTTTACTGATTCTCTAAAGTGGTAGGGGCTGAGACAGTTGAACAGCCAAGAGCTATATATGACAAGATGATGGCACGGCAGCTACTGGTGAGTGCATGGAGTATAACCCTAAGTCTTCCCCTGCCCCTAATACTAACTTTACACCTTACCTAAGAAAAACTTTTCCGATACACTATCAAACATCATCATTCCTATACACAAGACAGACAGACAGAAAGACACACACATACTAAATCCATACCTCTCAACTGTCCCTGATTTTCAGAGACGTTCCTGGTTTTGACTCAAATTAATCCCTCTTAACACTAGTGCCTTTTGAACAAAAGGTGGTGAATTATACTTAATAAATAATGACAATAATTAAGAGCTGATTACTTATTTTTCTTTAGGAATGTATATTAATTTACATTCTCTAATTCTGTTAATGTCTCAAGTTACTAGAACTAATATTTTAAGTGTCCCTGATTGTCACTGATTTTTTCTGGATTTGTCCCTGATTCTGTTGAGGTTTGTCTCTGATTGGTTGATAACTATGACTAAACCTATCCCCTAACCTAGTCCTTACTCTAACCCTAATTCACAAAACCTGACACACCCCCACCCCTTAATACCAAAGCTTTTGATATATCTGAAAGTTTCAACATTAAAATCCCAAGTCCACACTTACCTTCCCCTCATATACTCAAGCTTCCTTCTCCCAATATCTGCAGCACTCCACGATAAGTGCTCTATATATAAATATATATATATATATATATATATATATATATATACATACACACGCACGCACATGAGTCTATGTCAAATGATCAAACTATAAAAAGTTCAAGCACTTAAACATCAAACACAAATATTCAAATCACAAGGATTCTGAAAAAACAAAGATAAGGCAAAAAGAAACATTTTTTTGTTTTCCATGGGGGCAAACCTCCTGTGTCCTCCACACCTCTTGCTACTTAAATATACCAACTCTAAGATTGCACTACAGTGGGAAAATGGCAAATTCCTGGTTCCCATTGTACTGCGACCTCGCACATGCAACTACTAGTAATGTTTGAAAAGTGAATGTTTGAAAGATTTAGCCAGTATTTCAAGTGTTCAAACTTTTGACAGTTTGAGCAGTTGAAGAAAAAACATACACATGCAGATTAAGGCTTTACTGCACATTCTTTCTTGTTTCAAAATGAGAAGGTCACTAGAGATCCAGTTTGGATTTATCCATCCTAAACTGGCATGTAGAAATTCAAACATTCAATAGTTTTACTATTTTAGCTTTCTCTGCCACTACTTTTCCAAGAACTGTACACCTTGAAGGTTCTTACTGACACATACTCATCTGCAAACCTTGCAGAATGTTGTTTAGGTTTCCAGAAAATCATGAGCATTTCTTATTCTTGGCAAAACCCTTTGACCCAGCTACGGTTCCAAGGTTGGTTTCCAAATGAATGATTACAGTAGTAGTAGCACCTGATGAAGTTTAAACGTCTGCTGAATGAATTAGCTCTGCTGATGCCCTTTCTGGATTCAAGAGGGTTGCCAGTCAACCAGGTGAAGCTGGATCTACCACTGAAAATTTGTTCTAGGAGCAGTGTTAAGCACCATTCAGAAAAGGTTTAAGATATGGTCTGCATCTTTTAGTTAGCTGCCAAACAACCATGCAGATCTATAAGGATATTATTCAGGTTCCCAGGCAAGATGTCAGTTAGCATTCAGATGATACAAAATACAGGGCTATATACGAAGGAAATGCAGTTTTTCTTAAACTGTTTTTTGATGGTAGGGTACAGGGTCTCTGGAAGTGACCCTTCTTTGAATTCCATCTCTAACCAAAAATCACATTAGTGAATGACAAATGTATATGACAGTGCTGGGAGACCCTTCTCTCACTGTCTTATTACCCAGGTACTCAGGTACTCTTAGCAGAATTCTGTTGTAAACCAATGGCCCTAAAGGTCACTGACAACAATACCACAACACACTCTAGCCGCAGATGAATATAGCTGACATGCAAGAAAGTCTTTTCGGCTTTTCTTGCAAAAACATGAAGCAGGAAAACTATAGTTTATGCATTAGGTCTTTTCTATCTAAGGGAGCAGTGATAGTAAAAAACTGACAGTATGTCAAGGAGGTCTGTAGACATAGCTATTATGTGAAGCTGTACAAGGAAAAAACAAACAAAAGTTAAACCCACTGACTTTAGTTACAGTAATCCTTCACAATATACTGAAGTACGTAACTCTAAGGCTTGGCCTTATTGACTACAGTAATTCACCACAATGTACTGAAGTACGTAACTCTAAGGCTTGGCCTTATTGACGGGGTCTATATTATATGAACGAAAGTTCATAATATTGAATGCTCTGAAGAGCAAAAATGCCGGACTTCGAAGTGTTTCTTGTGGGATCGCAGTACAGTGAAGGTCGGAATATTTGCCCTTTCCTCACTGTAGTGCAATCTTGGAGTTGGTACATATATTTAGTGGGGGGTGGGGGGGGGTGCAGCCCCAAACAATAAGGAATTCGAGGTCTGGCATTTTCACTCTTTTGAGCGTTTGATATTATGAACTTTCATTCATATAATAGAGACCCTTATTGACTACAGTAATCCTCCACAATGTACTGGAGAGACATGACATAGCATATGAGGCCAGATCAAGGATATTCTCCAAAATAAAGCACATTTGAGAGGGATGGGTGGTACCATAAAAACAATAGTTGTCCTGCTTGCTGCTTTTGCAAGAAAAGCTGAAACAGCTTACTGGCATATCAGCTATATGCAGCTGCAGCCAGAGTGTACTGCAGTATTGTTGCCTGTGACCTTTAGGGCCATGGGCTTATGAAAGTATTCCACTCATGGCAGGTGCATAATACTCATATAAGGCATACATATGGCCAGTCTTTCTATTCAGAAATAGCGGCTGCTAGCTCACCTGGTTCTATGCGTTATGTGGAAGGAAATATTGACATTCTCTGTCAAGGTAATCAAGAACTAGTATGTCTAGGAGTGTTTCAGGTTGTCAGAAGCAGCACTACCATGATCTGGTACAAAAAAAAAAAAACAACAAAAAAAAAACAAAAATAGCAAAAGCATTCAGTCCATTCCAATTGTGAAGGTTAACCATCAATATGTGAGAGCTTGTCTTGTTTTTGGCATTTAGGTGATGGATTGCACCTGCAAGGAATCATGCTAACAGATGGCATAAGTTGAAAAAGTAGTGAGGACAAGTAACAGCTGCAAGTTTTTTCAGATCTTTCTAAAAGAAAGTTCCCCACATAGACCTGTTCATCTCCACAGCAACTACTCAGCTTCTTCAGTTTTTTACAACAGATGAGAATGATTTTTGACAAGACTGAGGGGCAGGACTGTTGTATACTGACCATCCAGTTAAACTGGTTCAGAGTCATAGAGGAAGCAAAGTGAGAATAAACCAATTCTAATAATTCTTTTGGTCAAGATAACTGTTTTCTCATATACTGGAAGGCAGTTTATCAGTATGTTGGGCTCACCTTATGAATTGTAGTAGCAGGTGTAAATTCTGCATGTCTTTATTCTAGAGTTACTACCTGGTTCCTGTTATAAGACAGTCCCTATTTGGGCAATTGTACCCTGTGGAAAAAAAAAACATGAAAAATGACAAATGTCTGGAGATTTTAGGACAAAAAATACTTCCCAAGCTTCTAATTGTACAAAACAATTATTGTAAGAGAAACACTTTAATATGCTATGAAACAATATATGTAGCTCAAATTCTGTAAGTGTGCGCTTTTATTTTAGTAAAAATTGAAGTCCAGCACTTTGAAATGGTTCTGGGTATGGTTTTCTTGAAAAAATGTTGACATTTCAATAAAAAAGTCCTGCTTTGGGTATCTGAAAAGATGGCAGCTCTATTTTATTCACTGTCTTCATTTTACATTGTGGAGGCCAATTGGTTGGTTTAACTGACCATCTCAAAGTTTTATAATGGTTTTACAACAAAAACAAAAGCCTATCACTAGGAAACTTTTGCGTATTAAACTGAAAAGGGTTTGTCTTTTGAGGCTAGTCTGAAAATGTTACCACTTAAGACAGATTAATTTAAAATGCTGGAATCCTTGCCCAAGTTTGCTAATGTTTATTTAATTTACTCTTCGTGTCATATGTTAGCTGCTGTTAAAAAAGGAATAATTAGTAGAGCATGTAAAGTATTGCATGATAACTATAAAAATCAATCAGAGGAGGCTAGAAAGGATTGAGAAGAGAGACTGGATAAGCAATTCACAATGAAACAATGAGAAAATATATGTATGTCTCCCAAATATGCAACAAAGTCTAGAAGATGTATGATCTTTGCTTGGATATGTTTACATAGGTATTTTTATAACCCATGTAGACTCCAAAGAATGTTTCCTCAGGTAGGCAGTAAATATTGGAGGTGTGATGGAGAAGAAAGATATAATTGGTAACATTAGACCCATGACATTAGACATTAGATAAGGGACACTCATTAGAGCCATTATAGAGTACAACGCCCCTTTTGGAATGTACCTCACAAGACATCTGCAGCAGCTGGAAAGGCCACAGAAGTACCTCACAAAAAGGATTACTGACCTCAAACAAATGCCCTACACTGACCATCTCAAAAAACTCCAGCTTTACTCCATAGCATATCGCCTACTCCGAGGTGATCTCTGCCTAACATATAAAGCTATGTCAAACTCAGAGCTGTTGGACATGCTACACCTAAAGAAATCCCAATCCCTCCGAGCTACATGCTCTAGGGACCTAAACCTTGTCACCACAATAAACAGGACATGCTGGAGGAATAGATTCCTGGCCCAGAGACTTCCCATACTCTGGAACAGGTTACCCACCTATGTCAAGCAAAGTTCTTCATTATCACTCTTCAAGAAAAATCTTGATGAGTGGATGGGAAATAGGAAATATACCCTGGGGATCACTTCTGTGTCTCTGCTCGACAGTGGCACAGGAGAAAAACTTTCTTGGGTGGCGTAAGCCAGGGAATCTTGTTGGCTAGACTTATGTAGGCCCTTGGGCCGATAGCTTAGTACCTACCTATGAACCTATGAACATATTTTCTGAGGGTGTAATGAGTTGGAAGACTTCAAGGATTCTCTGCAGACTATCGTAAATACTGGGTGAGCAGATTGGTATAACTAAGAAAATTATTTTTTTGAGCTATGATACAGAGTCAGTATTGCCTAGACATAGTAAGGCCTTGCTGAGTCAAATTATGGTGGCTGCCAAAAAAGCAATTGCTAGAAAATAGAAATCAAAGTCTCAACCATCTGTATTAGAAGTAGTGAATATTGCAATAAAGAACAACTGGAAATGGAATCTTTAGAAAAGGGTAGGAGGAAATTGCAAAGGAAAAAATGGGAATTGTGGGAACAATTCATGCAGAGGATGAATGAGGTTTAAAAAAAGGCAGGATTTGAATGAGTTATGTAATGTTTGACTGACAGTGACTGGATACATTATAAATGATGTATAATGTTTGCAATTTAAATTATGTAAATATGGTTTGTTTTCATTTATATAAACGTATGATTGCCTATGTCGTAAGTGATAATTTAATAAGGATGTTTCTTGTTTATAAAAAAGACATCCTGTATTCTTGTAATACCTTCTTTGCCAATTAATGATGAACTCTTTCCTACTCTTAAACTTTTCTTAAAGAGACTTCCTTGCATTATATTCTAAAGGCCTCAAGGATTCCTTCAAACTGGCTTATTTTTCTTCTTTCAAATTTCTGTTGTAAAAGTCATTGATGTTGATGGCTATAACATCAGACGGAAGATTATCTGAGTTATAAAGTCTTGATATACTTTTGAAAACTTGGTTATATCACAAAAAATTGAGTTAGGATCACGTTTAGTTTCATTTTTCATAAATGCCTTTAGTATTTCTCTATTAAATATTCCAGCACTTTGCTACACTGTTGATATGAACTTTGACATTGATCCTGCCATCTTTGCTCAGCCTGTGAGCTGTTCAACTGGTAAAGATTTGCCATCAATCCCCCCCCCCCCAAAAAGGAGCAGCTATTAGTCATTTCTTGTAAGTGTCTCTCTTGGGTTTCTGATACATAGACTATATCCACCCTTTTTACATTCTCCAAATGTTTGTTTTTATTATTTTGATGAGAATGGACCCTCTTAAGTTAGAGTACTATTAATGTGCATGAAATTAGTACAGCTTCAGTCACTGATGTTTACCAAGAATTCTCTTCTCAGCATCTGCAATGCACCAAAAACTGCGTCTTACTGTAGTTCATATGGAGTTACCTATTTCAATAGCATATTTAAATATGCGTGGAAATTATTTGCTATTATCCATTTGGTGCTAACTACTACTGGAACCATCTAGATGTCATTGATTCACGTTGCTGTTGTCATAGCTCTCAATGAGTCAGGGACAAATCCAGAAATAATCAGGGACAACCAAGGACACTTTGCAAATATTAATACTATTGTCTTGAGGCATTGACAGAATAAGAGAATGTGGATGTGAAGTAGAATGTCTATAACTAATTATTGTCAAATTTAACGTAATTCACCACCATTTCTCCAAAACTCACTTGTTTTAAAAGGGATTAAGAGGGGCAGAACTAACATTTGACTCAAAATTAGGGACATTTGAGAGATATGGCTATAGTTTCTGCTTCCATATCCTGATAGTTGATAACTTTATGTCTTTCAGTATACAAGACACTGCAGTAACAAGGCATATCTATTTCAATAAGTAACAGTGCTTTTGTCCTCTTTATTCAACTACTGTATCAGGTATTCTTGTTTCTGCTTTCAGAATTGTGGGTATTAGTCCCACATGCTTGTTACCTCTTCATTTTCTTTGTGGTTCAGTTTACCTGTGGACAGATCACATTTTTTGCTTACGATTTTCTGAAAGATGAATGTCAAAAACAGGGGGTCAAAAACCTTTAAAACTGCAGGTGGACCCCCCCCCCCGTGAAGAGCTCTGCTACCATATCCCCTAAATGACATATACCAGCTGCACAATTGCACCACAATGGAGAAATTGGAAGAAAACAAAACTGCTCAATCAACTGGCACAATATAACACACAGAGGTGAAACTTACTGCAACATTTAATTTTCAAAATGAACTTGTGCAGAAAATTTGTTATCCAATCCTAGATAAGCTTTGTAGTTCATATTTTTCAGTGCTTCTTAGCTACTTGTATACTATAATCTCTGCACAATCCCCAGTGCAACAGTCTTGCCACATTTGTGTGCCATATTCCATTTTAATACTTTATCTGCTAAGCACATGCTACCAACTGACTAACAACCCAGAAGCCAAAGAATGCATGAAAGTGTTCTAATTCCTTTAACTGTATATAGCCCAGCTTTGATTACAACAGTTTCATTAAACTAAATTTACAGTGTTATTGTCAAAGCACCACAATGTGAACATCACTGTATTACTCTTAGCAAATCCAAATGCTGTCCATCTCTCAGAACATTAATTGTCTCTTCATAGGTAAGTATTACACAATTGTCTGCAGACCATCAAGCATATAGCCAGTAATCAGACAGTGAACAAGGGTGAGAAACAAATCCTGCGTCTGTAAGGTAAACACTTTAACCTTGTTGCTAACCCTCAAACCCAAAATTAATCCAACTATCTGGTGTGGGAATAGAACCCACAGCTTTCTACAACAAAAGCAAACATGTTACTTGTTGCCCTAGTGTCAAAGAAAAAAAACTTCAAAGACCAATACATGTAAGGTTCAGATAAGGCACATTTAATAGCTTGCTGCAAGGAGACAAAAACATGCAAATACAGGATTTTGCCTAACTACTAACAGGAAGTATGCTATTCTTATACTGTTCTACAAGACATTGCCTTCTGTGGTTGACGTAATCAAACACAACTTTCAGTATTGGTCTACAGCAGATGTTACTCAGATTTTCTGCTGACATGACTGGATTTATGAAAAAACATTTTGAGAAAAACAACCTGGCCTTGGTGGGCTCTAGCCCGTTACAAGCTTCTATTGTGTAGTTCTAATACATGTGTTACATTTCAAGGTACGTTTCTAGCTTAGGCACAAGCAAATGCTGATTGCAGTTCATATTTTCAAGCAGTCTTTGTTCTGATTATCTATAGCTTCTGCAGCTGTGTATTTTCTCACAGCACAAGCAGAACTCCTTGTCTAAGTCTCATAACATTAATACAAGTGATACATCTATTCATTATTTTCCTGACACAAGCAGAAATTATCTGCTTCCCTGTAAATTTCCAAAGCATAAGCAAAGATTATAGCTGCACATATTTATGCAGTGTGAAATAGAATAAATGTGTTAACCCTTTTCAAGCCTTAAATGCACTAAGCATATTACTAATACATACACTAATACATATTTTTTCTGACACCTAGTGAAACTTAAAAATCATGATGCCTGCCTTACAAGACCAGGGCTCTAACCACTGAGCTTTACACCCAGACTCATGACCCCCCCCTTTCTTTCTTGCTCCTTCCTTTACAAAATCATTTTGATTTGGTAATCATATTTATTCTACTATTTACCAGGCATTTTCTTTTTGTGGTCAAACGTTTGGAATGTATTCCATTTTGGTATGAGGAGCATTCCTCAGTTTTTAAGCAGTTTAAACCAAGAATGATTAGCCATCACTTCCGAGTACCAAATGCAGCTGCTTCAGCTAGCATGTTCTTTGTTCCAGTGCCATATAGTTGAGCCTGCTGTTCTGTACTAAACTGTACCAAAAGGGTTTAAAAAGGCAGCTGCTTTTAACTCTATGTTGTTTAACAGAGAAATCAGAGTGATAGTAGTGTTAAAGAGTGTACACCTCTACAAGCCTGAGATGTGTAGCTATGTCTCAAGGTATTACTGAAGTGACAATAAAAGAAGTAATTGTAAATGTACACAGACAGCTGTTAAATCTGGCAGTCATATAATGAAATGTGGCTATGATTATGTTAATGCTGGTTTGAGGGCTTATACTTAGTCACTGTTATTAGAAAGTATGCCCTACACATTGGGTTAAAAAGAAGCTTCTAAATGCTTCATTGGACTCCGCTTTTTCCTATTAATTTTATTTATTTTTATTTTGAATTTGTTAACTGGGGTAGAGCACTGATCCCATTGGACCCATTTCAATCTCAGCCTGGAGAAAACACAATAGATACGTGACATCACATACAGAGAGAATGACAAATGCTATATACACATATATTATATGTTGTGACTTTCGGCTTTTCCCAGTTAAGGGTCGCCACAGTGGAACTCCGGTCCGCTAATGATTGGCAGTTGATTTTTTACGTACCGAGTTGCCAGCCCTGACGCACAACCTTCAATGAAGGTACGCCCATTCACGCATGTCTCCAACAGAAGACGCTCTAACTGAGAGTCGAACTGCACAGCGTCTTACTGTGAAGCGACAAAGCTACCGCAGCACCACCGTGAATATTATAGCTGGCTTGAGGGTATAAAGGCAATAGATAAATGACATTATATATGGAGTGACTGAAAGAAAAAACACAGTATACGCATGCATTATATATAAAGTGGCATCGGGTTGGCCTTCTGAAAGAATCACAATCAAAAGTAGAGTCAGACCAAGTTTCGTTGTGAAATTACTAAAGTGCTTAAGTTACACAGAATCTACTGAACTGTATAACATAGCATAAAATTTAGTGCATTTCCTTTCTCAAAAGTGTTTATAACAAACATATACTACAGTTTTATTTAAGTAGAATTTCCTTAAAGTATCCACTAATAATTCTTCTGTTCCAAGAAATTGAAAAGTTAAGAAATATAGTGACACACTGATAATTTTTATATTTCTCCTGTGCTTTTGCAGCCTTAGGGTTTTTTTCCCTTCCCACCTACTGTCACCACAAAATTTCCTCGACATACTGGGAAGGCCTTTTCATTCTCCCCCACTATCCCATGATGCCCTGCACCACTCAAAAACCTGTGTTAGCCTCCTGGCACCATTTTCAAATTGGGACCCTGCCATTCACTTGTTTTACAGGGTTCACTTTTAAGTATTCTAAAGGTTTTTAAGTGCTCATCCTGTTTTGTTTATTTACCTATGATAGAGATGTTTAGTCTGTGTAGCATTTGCTATGACCTCCTCATAGTTATCAGTTTTAGTGTGTTTCATCCCTATTTTTTCTCACTAATTGATCTGATATTGATTGCTGTATGAGGAACCCGTTTCTAGGGTTTATTGTCTTGTTAATTCAGATTTCAGTTTTGCTTAACCTAGTGACTACCTAATAAATACTGTGACCTAATTACTAGCAGGGTCCCAAATGCCTGAACATAGAGCTAATATTAATTATTAGGCTAGCGACTAGCGTAATTAATGTCTAATATTGAGTGTAGGTTGTTTTAACCTAGCAACCACCTCACCTATAGTCTTTAAATACTCATCGGTTACCAAGCGCCTGTACATTGGTTTATGGTTTAAAAGTAATTAACAGGTCAGCAACCACTTTAACTGCCATTTTAAGTTGATTCTAGACCTCCAAACCTAGGAACTACCTGGAACTTTGTTGCTAAACATTTATCAGTGTCCCAAGTGCCTTTTAAATTTAAATTTTGACTGTTAAGCCTAGCAACTACCCCAACACTGAATCTACATGCTTAGCAATCTCACACTCTGTCTTGTAATATTCTGTGACTACTTTAAATGATAGCTAATTTATGATTTTGATGGATTATCCTAGCGACTATTTCAAAACTGTTTTTTAGGTAACTCTCAGTGACCCAAGGTTTCTTGTTAAAACAACAGGTCAGCAAATAACTGAAATGGTGTTTTAATATGTTTCAAGACTGTGTAACCTAGCGACTACCCCTAACACAATTTCTTAATACTCATCTGTGACCCAAGTGCCTTTACAGTTTTTTTATTATTATTAATTATTAAGTAAGCAACTACCTTACATGGCTTAAGTGATTGTTTTTTTGATTGATAGAACCTAGCTATTACCTTCAGTACTACTACTATATATTTAAAAGCAATTCAAGTACCTGAACATAGATGTATTTCTTATTACTAGGATAGCGACCACCTTAAATGCTGTCCAATATTGATTTAAGATTGAGCAATGCAGTGACTACTTTAAACACTGTTAACTTTTAGGTAGCAACTCCCTGGAAACCCTCAGAAAGCACATACAAGATAAGATTTGGTTAAATACAATTGTATTAACCTTATCTGGCCTAGCAACTACATCAGATGCTAACCATATCCTCTTTAAATGTGTCAGTCTCTGCTAAAACTAATCATACCAAAGGATAAAGCAAATGCCCTACCCCATTCCACCTTAAAGCAATAAAAACCTATAAGAAGTAATCTGTCTTTAGCTGTATTTGAAGTACCATGAACCTGTAATACCAGCAGTGTATTTTTCACTTCCAGTGAATACTGCATTGTCTATAGGTTAACAGTTTAAAGTTGTATGAACTAGTGCATTAATTGAACTGCATGAGTGTACTCTAGAAGTGTGCATTTTCCTTCTACTGCTGCACTAGCAAATAAATTGTGCACTTGAAAATGCCCTCACAAAGGAACTACTAGCAATTTTCATCTCTCAGTCTTTTGAATTCTTATTATTCCTCTATCCTGACTCTCTAAAGTGTACCTCTGTCATTAAGGTTTCTTTACAGATACTGCTCCTCCAATATAAAATCAAGTTACACAAACATTTCTGCTCTAAAAAAAACCCTGAAGTTACAACCTAAAAGAAACCCCAGTGGCACAAAGATGTTTTTTTCACAGTGGCATACAGTACAGATACCAAAGAAGTGGTATACTTGTGACTTCCAGACCCAGTATTCAATGTATATTGTTTACTTGATCTAAAATAATATGTCTAAAGTACCTGTTCTGAGGCCTCCATTACATCACCATAATGTTTAACTTGGACCACCCCCCATTCTGGCATATTTAATAAAATGTGTCTGCATATCAGAGACCAGCAATGCCCCCCTTAAAAAAGAGTAACTGAATTATTCCCCCTCTAGCTTCTAACTAGCACTCAATCCAGCCCCTATAACTATACTATATCCTGGAGCCTTCCTAAGTGTATTAAACACAAGTTTTTTGTGTAACTACTAAAGTGCTTAACTTACATAGAATCTTCTGAACTTTATAACATAGAATACAATTTAGAGCATTTCTGTCCTCAAAAGTGTTCAAAACAAACATATACTATAGTTTTATTTAAGAAGAATCTCCCTAAAGTATCTACTAATAATTCTCCTGTTCCAAGAAATTGAAAAATTGAGGAATATAGTGACTTACTATTATTTACTTATATTATTTACTTATTAGTGACTTGAATATAGTGTATTTATATTTATCCTGTGCTTTTGCAGCCTTGGTGGCTCAACCTGCAACATTTGACCTCACTGCACTCAGGCTCACTCTGCTCCTCTACCCTACCCCATTCCCTACCCACCTCCACTATTTCTACATTTACATCCACATACACTCCACCTACAATCCACAGTGTCCAATCAAATACCTCCAATCTATAGTACCTCCCCTAACCTAACTTAATAATATACCAACTACCTCGCACAACACAATTTAACAACACACCAATTACCTCACTCAACAAAAATTAAAAACACACCAATTAATCTAAACCATCAGATATCAGCATTGCACCACACATAGTAACACAAACATACATCTAACCCCACTGCTCAATACCTTTTAAGAAATTCTTCTCCGGATATTCTCTGCTACTTATTTCCCCCAACATGATATTTCTTTCCTGTCTAACCTAATTGCTAATACTCCTTAGCTTCACTACAACTCTTTTCTACTAAACTGCCACACACACTTCTATTCATCAGGAACCTCCACCACCTACCAATCTTGCTAACAAAACTGTTGCTCTAACATCTCTCCTCAGCTATTTCACTATACCCTCCCATATATGTCTAGCCCCCCGACTAGCAAATACCATATCAATCAAACCATATTTTATACCCATAACTCAAACCCTTAAAATAAAAAAACAGCTTGCTGTACACTTATCTAACCCTCATCCTATTACAGAGTGGAGATGTACACCCAAGCCTTGGGCCAAACACAAATGCAAGCAAACAATGACACTAAAATCTAAGTTTAATTACTTTAAACCTAAGAAGTATATGCAACAAGATAACCCTCTGCATGCCTGGATTGAAAAAAAAAAAAAAACTAGATACACTTGCCCTAACAGAAACATGGCTACACCCCAACATAAAGGATACAGAAATTACACCTGCAAATTATAACATTTTTAGAGTAGATAGACCAAAAAAGAAAGGTGGAGGAATTACCCTTCTATATCCTCCCACACTCAACATCATACTCTACTTAAAAGTATACCCACCTTTTCCAATGACGAGATCCTAATAGCCACCATGAACCTCAATGCAATAAAGAAAATCTGTATAATTGTGGTTTATATTCAACCTGGAAACAACATACTTGTCCTGGAAGATATATTATCCTGGATATCACAAAACATCAAACAAGAAACAGTCATCCTAGACATGAATTTTGATTGGTATTCCATCTCAACAGACTCTCCTACCAATAGCATTAATCTATATGGCTTTTCACAACTAATCAGAAGCTCAACACAATATAATAGACTTTACCTGCCAGTCTACCCTGTGTTGGATTCTAGTATCTTAACCAACAAGCTTCTCCTCATCAGGCACACTCTCAGTCTTAGTCTTAGTGACCATCTTCCCTGTGTGTATTGTTCTGTATCAACAATGTTTTATTTGGTATGAAAAATCTGCAAAAACAAGTGCTTAGTTTAACAGAAATACTGTTCTGAAGACAAAAAGTGTTCTGCTACTAATCATCTGCTGAATCACAAAACTGAAGGCCAAAATGTAACACTAGATTTATGTCTATATAATACAGCATGCCAGTTACTTTGGTTACTTTTATTACACACTTGCATTTATGTTTTTGCCACTATACACTATACTTACGTCTGTCTTTAAAAGAACCACATACCACCTTCCATATTATGGCATCACAGTGCACACACACACACACACACACACACACACACACACACACACACACACACACACACACACACACACACACACACAGTAACATGTATCCATGCAGGCAGTAGTGATAAACATGACTAGAAGTATGAAATTTAAATCATGTATTTCATAACAATACACCTACTGCTTAACAGTATTTATTCAGTAAATAGCAAGACTACACCACTTATAAAAACATTAAGAAAATGTGGCATTAGTGAGAGTATTATTAAGTAATGCATTAAATAACATCACTTTTTTATTTTACTATGCTGTGAGGATGCTCTGATACTAGGTCATCATGGTACATGCATGAAAACCTAAAGCAGTATTATAATGTTGTGGTAGAGATCATTTCAACAATCTGTACTTTGACCATCACGTATCCACAGTAGTAAGGAAATCCTTCTATGTGGTACATCTTATAAGTAAAGGCATCATATCTAGATCTAAGGATGCTATAATTCCATTATATTCATCCCTAATCAGACCAATAATTGAGTATGATGCTCTCTTTTCCATGTACTTTATCAGACACCTGCAACAACTGGTGAGACCACAGAGGTTTCTCACCAAGAAGATTACAGGCTACACAGAACAAATCTTACACTGAAAGACTAAAAGCCCTGTTATTGTATACTGTCTCCTATAGGTTGCTAAGGGGTGACCTGTGCCTGGCTTACAGATCAGTCTCTGACATGGCATTGATGGAAATGCTACACATTTGCAAATCAAATTGCATGAGCATCACTCCCTCCAGGGATCTTAACCTAGCCTCTGACATGAACAGGTCATGCTGAGAGAGATAGATACATCTCCCAGTGACTGCCACTTCTCTGAAGCAAGCTTCCAATTCATGTGAAACAGAGCCCCTCCCTGACCCTCATCAAATGCAACCTAGGTCAAAGGATGGGTGATTGCAAATTCACTTCTAGGGGTGGCACCCATGATGCTCCTGTTCAGAGGAAGTCAGTATTAACCCTTACATCTGCGAACTTTACTCACCTAACCACCGACAATTGGGGTAACTCAGGATAAATATGGATAGGCTTGTATGGGCCCTAGGGCTGTTAGCCTAGTAACCTTCTATGAACCTATGAACAGGCTAAGGAGATTAAAATGGAAGTTGTACAGTAACATACATATATCCTTTGGATTTGATTTTAAACTGAGGTCCAATCTGCTTGAGCTGGTGGTAGCTCAGGTGAATATAAAAGATCCCATGGCACCTACCAAAAGAGTAGTGGTCCTTTATTTATATACAAAAAATAATTCTTATTTACAACTTATTTATATATTTAAAATATTCACAAATGTACAAATATATAGCTATACAAATATATTTACATGTATTCATAAATTTCCTTACAATCATACTAAATTTTCATCATTAATAGACCCCACTCCTTTTTCCATAACCACCTTACATACATACATACAAATGTTTCAAGCATGGGCATTAATGCCCATCTAGCCTATCAATATACTAAAACAATTCTTCCCATAATAAGTGTCCAAGCTATTATTAAAATTATCTAAACTAGTGCTTGCGTTAATATAATTTGGTAGTCTGTTCCATGCATCAGCTGCTCTCTCAGAGAATCAATTAGTACACTTCTCATTCTTATAGAATCTTCTACATAGGTTGTCTAATGATTCTCTACTACTTTTTAATAACCCCAAACATTATCAGAGGTAGTTGTCTCTAAATGCCCTATATACCTGAAAAAAATCTCCTCTAAAATATCTATATGAGACTCTGTACAAGTTCAGATATTTTAGTCTTTGATAATAACTTAAATTTTCACATCCATAGATGTCCTTGGTATATTTCTACTGTACTGTTTCCAGTTTACTTGTGCTTGTTTTTTTTTTAAAGTTTCCATATTGTTATTCTATACTCAAGTTTGGGTCTAATGCAATTAACAAACAATGACTTCAACATTTCTTATTTCCTAGACTTTATAAATTTTTATGCAACCTATAGTTATATAACTATCATTAATCAACTGGTTGATATGATTAAAAAACTCAAAGCTGGATCTACCACTATACCCAGGTCCTTAAATGAATCTACAGTGTCATTAACTGTGTGCTGTATTAAATATTTACCTTCCAATTTATTTCTCCCAGATCTCATATACTTATTTTTTTATGTATTTATCAACATATTATTTTTCTGTGCCCAAATGGTCAATTTAAACAAGCTTGTTTGTAGACATGCCCTATCTGTCAATCACGTAAGCTGATTTTGCTTAATATTGTTGCAAAAATTAGTTTACGATTAAACATAATTTCATTAATTTATTCTTTATTCCATATAAAGCATATGCCATAAAATAATTTTTCATCTATTCTTTTTACATATTCTTTACTTGTTTTCTTATAATATCCATATTTAATCATATCCATGTTTATTTTATCCACTTCTTTAATATCTTCAAAAAATCTTCTTTACATAATTTTCCCCCTAAAGGTTTTACCTTTTTACATTTCAAAAGCACATCAATAGTTTTTTTTCTCTTGACAATCTAAGCATATTCTATCACTTTTCTTTTTGCATGGCATATTTTCTTTTACTGGCACTTTATCTTTTACCAATCTCCACAAAATATCTTAGCATTCTATTTTCTGATTGCATCATTTGCTTGTTATTTTTTATAGCTTTAATTGTTTCATCTGTTAGATTGCCAGTGATTTTACATAGTAATGTTTTATCATTACATTCTTATACTATACCTTCCTTTCTTTTTCTATATCATCAATTTTTATTTTCCACAAAAATATTTTTTTCTTTGTAACATTGTATTTCTTCATTTATACACCATTTTTCTTTTTTAAAACTTTTTTACAATACCTAAAATTTATCATACTTATATTTATACAATTTTACTACTAATCTCTCATCTTTTTCATTTATCCTGTTTAACACTTTGTCCAAATTTAATGAAACAGCATATACCACTAGATTAATTAACCCTAAACATCCTTTCTCTTTATTTACATAGAAAACTCCCATTTTACTGGGTTTAATCTAGAACCCAATATAAATGAAAAAAAAAATCTGCAATAATTATTTTTCAACTACTGCTGGCAGCATATATACACTTGCTAAGTATGTTATTTTACCAGCAGTACTGAATTTATCAAATAGGCCTTTTTTATGAATGACAATTTATATGTATTCCAGAAAGGACAGGTGTGTTTTATTTCTTCTATTGTGTTTCCCCATTGAATTCTACTTCATCTTTACTCCCAAATTTTATACCTAACAGAGAAATTTCATTCATTGTAAAATATTCACCCCCTATCTTTATACATCACCTAATATTTTACTTTTCTTTTTGTTTAAAGCCTTCTGTATCACCTCTAGACACTCATTTGTGCAAATTATTACTTCTTTTTTTCTTTTTCTCACATTCATAATTAATACAAAGAGTTTAAAACTCATTGGGCATCCCTGTCTTATGTCACTCTTTGTATGCACCTCTTGGATTAACCAGCCATTTGCAAGTATTTTTCTTTATTATTGCTATATGCTGACAAACATAATTTCCTAATTATTCCTAATTTCTTACATATATTATATTATTTCATTTTTCCCATAAGATTTGATATCCACTTGTATCAATTAACTTATTAATGTTTGCTATCCTGATTTTTACTTCTTCTTTACTATTCATAATATCATCCATGATTTCTCTGTCATTAATACTTGACAACCCTTCCCCTTTATAATATATATATATATATATATATATATATATATATATATATATATATACTATCTTCCATAATGTTTTCTATTTTAGTTTCAAATCCTTTTTGTATTTTTATAGAGCTCTTATAATTACTATTATTCAATGTTATCTGTCTTCAGTTTTTTAATTGTGTTCTATGTTCCTTCTTCCATATGAATTTAAGTATTCCACTACATAATTATTTATATATATAACCTTCATTTAACAATTCATTCAAAATCTTTAAAAAATGCCAATCTTTTAAATTTTTATACATTTCATACCCTATTCTATCTGGTCCTGTGGCCAAGCCTATATTTTCTTGTCTTAATACTTTATCTAGTTCATATAAAGAAATCTCCTTTTCTAATTCCTTATTCTCTTTTTTCTGTTATTTTTTTTATTTTCCATGTTGTTTCACTACCTTCTTTTGTTCTTTAAACATTTCTTGTAATTACTTTTTTTACATTTTTTATTTCTTCCATTACACTACCATTTTCCTTTCCTAATCTAGTTAAATAATGTAGTACTTCTTTTCTTCACTTATATAGCAATTCTTCCATTTTTTTAATTTCTTTTATATAATTATTTTTCTTTGTCAAAGTACTTACTATCATTTTGTTCTAAATCTTCCAATGCATCATTATATGCTTTTTATATTTTTCTTTTCTCACACCATATTACCACTGTAAAAACAACATATTTTTATATTTTTCCTTAAGTATTATCCACCATTCAGACCAATTTTTGCAAAATGTTCTCATAGAAATATGATCTTTCCATTACTGTACTACTAGTCTCTTCCCTTCTTTATGTCATGCTTTGTTATTTACCCTTTTTATACCTTTGCCAATTTTTATATGTTTCTTGTTTTCTTTTATCACTAGCCATATTGCAAGATAATCAGAAAATCCTGTTTCAACTACTTCCCCTTCTCCTACAACTAAACCTTCTGAAACTATAAAGTAATATATTTCAGTTCTATATATACCCCCTTTGTAAGTCTATGAATTTTTGTCCCAAAGTTTTAACTTACCACACCTTATGACTTCTAACATACTTCTTATATCATTTATTTTCTTTCTGCACTTGCCTGTTAGATCACAATTAAAGTCTTATGTTATAATAATATTTATATTTATCACTATACAGTCTAAAATTTGATTAAATAAGCTTCCCTTTTCTTTGCAATTTAGTACAAGTATATAATGTTATAATTCTTTACACTTATTCATTCCATTTTAAAATTACAATGGTTAATCTTCTCATTTTTACTTAAGTCACATCTAATATCTGCAGAACAGATTTTTTTTCTAGAACATTTCTCATTTCTCAAATTCCAGATTATCATTCCTTCCCATAGTTTCTTTGTTTGGAATCTTTCTTCATTTATTAAAAATCTTGTATCTTCCAATATATTTACATCTACATCACATGTATTACACCATTCCAAAATCCCTAGTCTTCTTACTATATTTTTAATACTATTCACACTTATGGAAAGCACTATAAAATTTTCATTTCCCCTTTTCTTTAGATTCATGGTTTCATAAGTCCATAGCCAATTACTAGGCAAGCTGCCTTAATGAACCATTCTAAACCTAGCCAATTTCCCTCCCAAAGGTGAGAATCAGATGTTATACCTTATGTCTGTGGGTCAGACACCTTAACCATTATACCAAACCCAACAATTAGCTGGATATATTCTTTTTTATCCATTTTCTTTCTTTTTTTCTTTTGTGCTTATCCATTTAAAGTTTCTTTTTTCTGTATTTTACCCTTTCACCAATATATATTTTTTTGTTTTACCTCCCAATTTATATCTTCTGCATCACTTATTTCAGAACCTTTCTCTATATCCTCTTTATTATTATTTATTTAATTTTTTCTTCATTTTCTTTCCTTTCCTTTTCTTTTTCATTAGCCTTGTTTTTATTTTTATAATCCATCCTCAAATGTTCAATTGTGTTACATGTATAACATTTCCATTCACATATTTTTGCATCATGTCCCATTTCCCCACAAGTATAACATTTTCTTTTACCATGGTTACTTTGCAAATGTCCTTCTTTTTCACAAAAAACAAAAAAAAACACATTTTGGGTTGTTCCCAGTATATTATAGCACCTCTATTCCCCCATATTTATCATGTTGGTATATGTATCATTTTTTTCTCTTTCTATTTTTAACACAATATTACAATCCTATCCACCAATCCATGAACCCCTTTTATCATAAATGTTTTCAATGTCCACTACTTCTTTACATAAAGTTTTAAATATCCTCTCAAAGTCTCTTTCCACCATGATTTTTTGTTCCCTGTTAAATGCTTTTATCATATAAAGATCCAATGGGTTACAGTCTTTCTTTGTTCATATTCTCCAAGAAAATTTTCTATTAAAAAAAATAGTCTCGAATTTAATGTCACAGTTCACTTCATACCTGTCAATTTCTTTGTCATCTTTACTTTGAATTCTTACCACATACTTCCATTTTTCATTTTCTTATGGCTCTTTCTTTTCTGCCACTCTGATTTTGCCTTTTTTTAACTTTCTCTACATATGTTTTCTTTTCCATCTCATTGCTATCCTTCAAGATTATTTCTGCATCCTCCTTTTGTATTTTCTTCATAATGTCCCCTCAGGAAATGTCTCCTTCATTTTCTGTCTCACTCTGCATCACCATTTCTTTAAGTAAATCATCCTACAAACCTCCCTACTGGAGGGCTATAATTACACATCCATATTTTGCTGACTTATCTCCATCAAACAGATTTCTTTGAAACAGTTTCTCAAAATTCTGCACACATTATCTGGCTTTGATATTGACTTTCTCCTCCATTTCTCTCAGCACCACATCCTTCTCTTTCTGTCTGCTTCCTTATTTCTCCAGGCTGCCTCTATGCCTGTAAAAGAAACATGAAGAGCACATGAACAATGGGTCTCACTCACAACAACAATGAGTAGGGGAAGTTCCCCAGTGCCTGGCCAAATTTCCCATAGTAGTAAAAATGCCACCCTGGGTCTTCCCTGAAAAGAGACCACTAACTTAGTGCGACTATTCAAGTCAACAAAGGACAGACAGAGAGATAGATAGATAGATAGATAGATAGATAGATAGATAGATAGATAGATAGATAGATAGATAGATAGATAGATTTAGATAGATGAATAAATAAAACATATAATGATATGATAAAAGTAACTGTGATTATGAGTCATAAACATGATCCTAATGCCACAATTCTTGCATTGGAATTTTTTTTTGTAACTTGGCTGTGAATTTGTTTCTGGTTTCACAGTAGTATATTTTATTCAATATATGTGCACAATATAATGTCTTTACATGTTCATGTTTGTTGTATATTATGCAACATTCAGTTCTATTTCAATGGTTGTAGCTAGAAAAGATAGTCAACAAACTGATAAATAAATCTGAATAATTTCTAGCTGTTGACTGGACTATTTCATCAGGAATCTACATATTAATTTATTTGTCCTGAAATTACTTTGAATGGGATGCAAGCAAGCTGACTTTATTGCTGGTGGAAAAAGACGTTTGGCCTATCAACTCTATTTGATCTTTTCAGCGACCCCTCATTCATCTACCCCTTTCAAACTGACAGCTTCTGGCTATATTATCTGTTTATGAACTGCATTGTAAAGGTATTCTCTAGTATTTTCTGGTAACATATTCTAGATGTTTATAATTCTTTTTGTGAAAAAGTACCTCCTCATACTAATTATAAATGTTCTCCATTTTTGCTGGATATGTGTATACTTCTCCCTTTGTTCATTCTTTAATACTTAACACTCATCACCTGCATTCTGATAATAAATACATTAATATCATAAAACATATCCACCAGTGAATACGTGCTTCACAAGCAGATTTAAGCTTTGATGTAGGTGCACACACCTCCCCCTTTTTAAACTCATGCTATAACAAAGTGTTTCTACTGGTTTTGTTGAATACAAAAAATTAAAAATGTACTACTGAAGCACTGAGCATCGAAGTCTTCCGGATTATGCAAAATGCTCCGCATTTATGACGAGCAAAGCCACTATTCCGCTGTTCTGCATTGAACAGCTGTGGCTCCACTACAAGGATTTTGATTGGTTTGTGTACCGTAATTACTGCCAATCAGCATTGCGGTATACAAACGAATATATAGCTCTGATGCCCTTCTGCATTACACAGCGTTGGCTGTGCACCATAGTTTGATTGGCTCGTAGACCACATTTCCAGCCAATCGCAAATGCATTGTACGAGCCAATCAAGTAAAGAGTCTCAGGAGAACGGGAGCCTATGAGAGCTCCCCAGTACTAGCCAATCACATTCTGGGAAGCTTTTTGTGCCAAAATAATGGCTGGAAAAAGGCTTCCAGGAATCAGAAATTTTAGTTTTTAGGTCCAATATCTAGGAAGGAAGAACAGGAGGGAGCCGACTGAAGACATCGGGCAAACGAAGGTGCGGGCAGTGGTTTGAAGACATCGGGACTTGGAAGCAGCTAGAACAGAAGGCTGAGGTTTTATTTTCCTGCTAGACTACCGGGATCATCGCAGTTTGCGCCATGGCCACCGTGGTGGATTATTTGTGATGCTGGAGACTTTGGCTAACTGCATATTGAGCTGGTGCTGTATACCTAGGCAAATGTAAATGTTTTAGCTGCAATGTCAAGTGTTTTCTTTGATAACTGGTATGCTAGCACAGATCCTGTTATTTTAGCAACTTTCCAAGGTTATAAGAGCAATGTTTAGTGCTTGTTTCTAGTATGTTTCTGAAGTCTGAGTCAACTGTATGCCAACACAGATGCTGTTATAAACTTAAAAAGTTGCTAGAATGACAGGAATATTTAAAGTTTGTATGTTTTTGTACTGCTTGTCCCCCTAGGATTATGAAGTCTGAAAGTAATTGAACAATTGTGTGCCAACACAGATCCTGTTATTCTAGCAATATAGTTTATAAGAGCAATATTTAAAGTGCCTCTATGTTTGTGCTGCTTGTCCTCCTAGTATGTCTCAGAGTAATTGCCATTTATTCTAGCAATACTTCTAAGTTTATAAGAGCAATATTGCTAGGGTTATAAGAACAATATTTAAAGTGTCTGTGTTTGTGCTGTATGTCCCCCTAGTACATCTCGGAGAGTAATTGCCATATTTGTTTTGCAGAAACTGTATGCCAAGCCAGGCCCTGTTCTAGCAACTTTCTAAGTTTATAAGAGCAATATTTAAGGTGTGTCTATGTTTGTGCTGCTTGTCCCCCAAGTATGTCTCTGAAAGTAATTGCCATTTTTTTTAGAGAAACTGAATGTCAAGACAGGTCCTTGTTATTCTAGCAATATTTCTAAGTTTATAAGAGCAATATTTCTAAGGTTATAAGTGCAATATTTAAAGTGCCTCTGTGCTGCTTGTCCCCCTAGTATGTCTCGGAGAGTTAATTACCTTTTTTTTTTTTTTTTTGCAGAAATTGTATGCCAAGCCAGGTCCTGTTCTAGCAACTTTCTAACTTTATAAGAGCAATATTTAAAGTGTCTCTGTATTTGTACTGCTTGTCCCCTATTACGTTGGGCTTTGTCCAGATTTCCTGCACTAAGACGTTGATAGGTATGTTAGGATGGAAGTCAAAAGTGAGTTATTTATAGTGAGATGCTTTAAAGTATCCGGTTTTGTTTTTTGGTAGAACTTTAAGAATGTAACTTGATCTTGCATTCTTTGGTCGCAACTGTAAAGCCACAGCAATATACAATAAGGCTACGTCTGATGTATGACAGGATGCTGTTTAACTTGGTCTAACTAAAATTTGTGTGACTTGTAATATGACTATTCAGAAAATGTAGTAATTGTGATTTTTATTTTTGTAACGTGCTGTTTCATTTACTTCTGTGGTTATGGTATTGCAGATTATCAAGTAAAGGTTTTGGATCTGAGAAGTGTGTTTTATTGAATTTTACAGATGTTCTATCATGCTCCATGGCAATGGCATGTTTTGCGCAGTGCGAAAATAGGGTGCTCCACATTTTGACCATTTGTCACACATTGTCAGGGTCTTTGTTCCACAATGGCCTCTTAACAGGTTGAGACCTATGCTGAAGCAATGCATTTTTCCATTCTAATCTGTGCTTGTTTCTTCCCCTCTCCTCTTATGTTGTGTGTCATAGTGACTAAGTCATGATCAGAGACTCAGTTGGAAGTGCCAGTCAGGTGACCTGATCTTGAATGGATTCCGCTACTGCTTCTCCAATCATTTGTGAAAAGGCAGTTATTGAGGAGTGTAAGAGTAAGATGTCCAGGAAAAAAGAAGAAAAACTTACATTAAAGAATTTACTAGTAATTTACTAGTACAACTCCAAGCATCCCAGCCTAGCAGTGCAGCTAGTCAAGATTATTTGATCTCAGCCAGATTTGCTGTTAAAAGCCTGAGGTAACTTTTTATTTTCATCAATGCTAGTCAGAAACAGGACTTACTTATCAGAAAATATATTGCCAAAGCGGGACACAGTTGAGAGCATACCTTGTTTGGAGGTACATTTCCCTTACTCGGGTTGAAAGGAAAATGTACGGCCAAATATGGTATGCTGTCCTATTCCACTTGCAGTGCATTTTCTGATCAGCCAGTATTTTGTGAATTACCTTCTAAAAATGTTTTTAGTTAAACTCATCAAACCAAAGGGTTTAACATAAGTATTGGTAGGCAGCAAGTGAACTTTATTGTCACCTGTATGCATTTCTTTTTAGCTTCTTTGCTGCTTGTCTGGGTTTCCTATACATTTCATTTAGCCATTCCATCTACAGATACAGCATTTCGCCAAAAAAGAAGAAAAACTTATATTAAAGAATTTACTAGTAATTTATGTATAATTAATATAGATTCCTGATGAAATAGTCCAGTCAACAGCTAGAAATTATTCAGATTTATTTTTCAGTTTGCTGTTCACACACACTGGCTGAGATCAAATAATCTTGACTAGCTGCACTACTAGGCTGGGATGCTTGGAGTTGTACTAGTAAATTACTAGTAAATTCTTTAATGTAAGTTTTTCTTCTTTTTCCCGGACATCTTACTCTTACTCTCCTCAATAACTGCCTTTTCACAAATGATTGGAGAAGCAGTAGCAGAATCCATTCAAGATCAGGTCACCTGACTGGCACTTCCATGGTGAACAGTAGTTTGTAAGTTATGTCAACAAATAAAACCTTTCTAATGGGGTTGTTTCAGCAGATGAGTTGTAACGGAAAGTGCTATCATGCAATTAAAAATCAAAACAAAAGACAGAATATAGTACATCAGCATTGTATTACCAAGTTAAAAGAAAATTCTTATTGGATGTAGGTGCCCTTTGTAAACAGCTGATCTAAATTAAACTTGCTGCAAAAAGACAGTACATTCATTATAGCAGTGAGTGAAAACATTTTAAGTGGAGCAGTCCAGAGAGACAGAAACTCCTGCAATGCATTTTTATTTGTTGGTATTTACTTGGCTTTTTCTCTTCTAAGTGCAGCCTTAATACACTTGCAAGAAAAGCCCACCATTAGAGGTACTACACTCGGGCATGTGCTCCTGCTGTGAAATTGTGTGCCCTGTAAATGCCCCAACAAAATTCAAAGACTCTTTTTAATAATGTATTTGTGTGCATATGAACACACAAGTACATAAAAAGGTGTGAGCAATCATGTCTATTCATAGCGCCCTAGTGTTATGTATTAAATTCCTATGCCATAATGTTGTCACAAAATTCTAAGTGGTGCCTTTAAACTGTGATTTTTAAAGCTGGTTAACATCCTTTTAGCCAATCACATCAACAGCTTCTCCACTTAGTATCATTAATGTGGTTGTGTCCCTAGAGCTACAACAGCGATCCCAACTTAGGAGGGAGGGAGGGAAGCAAATTTGAAAACTTAAGTCTAAAAGTGTGAAGGTAATTCCACCAGACAGTGTCGGACTCACAAGTGAAGTATCCTCCATCATGCATATTGCAAGGGGAACAGAAGAAGATGAACAAAGGCAGAAGAAATGAAGACATTTTCAGCACCGCTAGCCTCCACATATACTGTTTAAACAATGAAGAATGAACTGCTGTTAGGCAGGTATTGCTCAAGGCTTTTTTGAACCAATGGCTATTTTCTTTTCAACTGTTCTATGCAAAGAGGAACAGGTGATAAAAACAAAGGAAAGGGACAAATGCATGCCCATGAAAAGAAAATAACCAGGAAAGAAGATATACTGCCACAAATGCATGAGGAAACCTACACACCAAAATGTATTTAATATCAGTTATCTATTATAGGAAAGTGCTTTCTACCAATTACTTAACAACAATAAATCCTTCAGACCTATTAACAAGGACTTCGTCAGAACTAAAATGGTTTTAGTTTTGATGAAGTCCTTCCAATCAAATTATTGGACAAAAATGCTTAATTGTTATATATAATTGCTATTAAATACATTTTGGTTTAAAAATTTGGTGATTTCCTTATGGATTAGTCACAGGTTGTCATCCTACATTTGGTAAAGTTGCCTGATTGTTACTCTCTGATAACTGGGGCTTTAAGAAATAATCACATCTCTGTCTACCTTCTCTTTTAGCAGGGTAATAGTGCTCACTACCAGAGTGTAATGCTGGCATGAAAGTCTGAGCTGTAAATGTTGCATACTGGTCTTCTGACTACTGAATTCATAGATTCAGGTTTTCTCTGAAGGATAGATAAGCATATACTCTGTCTCATAATGCAGAGCAGATGGCCAAGATGTGGAATACGAACATTTTATTAGCACCTTCACCTAGAAAGCTCACAGGATGGTTACAAATATAAAGCATTTAATGAGATGAACAATTCCATGTTGTTTACCATGAATTTCATTTAAAAGAATTCTTAGCACTGATGTGTGTCAAGCTCTTTCAATGTGGAACAGTATGGAACATGGCTTTTTTAAGATTCAAATTGAGGAGCATTTCTCATAAAGAAAAGTATATGGCTAAGTTATAAGTAATAACAAATGCTTAAGTCTTGTTTTCAACCCAAAAGAAAATGAGTCAGTGTGGGTCTCAGATTTCAAGTGGACTGTCTATGTGCACTTTTAATGTACATTTGTTTTACTAAAGTTGTTCCCATCAGTATTTGGGGTCAGCACTTTGGCTTAGATTGTCAAGTCCTGCAGACTTAGTTTTTGCTAAACTATTGAATTGTGTCAGTATGCTGTTTTTTATTTTCTCATATTAATATTTTAAGATCTTGTTTAGTAATATTTTCTTGTGTAAAAGAAACTATGAAAGGGACTTGTGTGAGGTGTTAACTGTTTTATTGTTACATTCTGAAATGCTGTGGATACCATTCTGTGCATTTCTGCTCTGTTTTTGGTGATTGCACATTAATTAATGTGTATAAATATACACAGAAAAGAATGTGGGTTACTTAATTAGTGGTTATATGTTGTGGGTTAAAGCAGCCTCCTGTGGCAGGGTACTTGGGACAAGCAATAGCTAACATGCCTACTGTAAGAGGACTCTGTGATGTAATAACGTCAACTGCTCAAGATGTGATATAGAATGGCACGAGAATGAAAGGAGAGACTCACAAATGTTCACATATGGGCATAAGTGATTTGTTGCAAGATGCACATTTTCACAAAAACGTATATTAAGAGACCATAGGAAATTTGGTACATATTTTTTTTCAAGCAACCTATTTCGGTTAAAAAAAAGAGAGCAGTATTAAAGAACGTTTGACTTAGAGAAACAGTGAAGATCTGTTTCCTATTGGCTTTCACAATTGCATAATCTGAGGGTTCTGTCACAGACAATGTAAGATGTCTGCACAGCAGGAATATGTTAAGTTTTTCTTATGCTGCAGGATAGACCAGGATGGTGTGGTATAAATGGAAGGTGTTTAACATTATTTGTTCCAAACCTCATTGTGAAAGTTAGTGTTCCACATTTTGGAGATGTGAGGATGAGAGCTATGATATTCACTAAATAATGACAGACATTTGAGTTGCACACTTCATATTCTTCACAGAATGCATGTTAATGCAAAATGTATTATTCTAGCAACTCTGTAAGTATATATGAGTAATATTCATAATCTGTCCTGATTTTGGACCTTTGTCTTCCAGTATTTTTGGCTTTGTCCCTTATACTTCAACTAAAAGGTTGAGTGCTGTGGGATGTTCTTCGCAGTAGTACCTTCGGCCCTGAAATAGCAGCATGAACTATATTTTTAAGTCTATTTTTTGCTACTTTGGGTGATCACACCTGATGGCTAGAAGTGTCTGTTTGAGGATGGAAAGGCAGCATAGCTCTCAACTGTATCTCATTATGGAGAATGTTCTTCAGTTTGTGAGTTTGTGTTATTCTGTGTTTCACATTGTTCCACATTGAAAGGGTCTGTGATATATTCAGTGTTATGATTTTTTAACAAATTGCCATGGTATACTGAATCATATTAATTAATCAGAAAAATTCTTTATTAAGTATGAGGAAACAGTTATTGCATTTATCATGCTGTGAGCATCCAAGATGAAGTTGGTAGTAACTGTTCCAAATGTCACCTTTTGCTCTATATTGTCACATTATGTTCTACATTTTGGAGATAAGGGGTTGAGAAATATGGGAGGCAGTCAGTGGAAGAAAGCAAATGGCAGATTTTAAGTCAGTCCATGTAGGACATATTGTTTAGGCTGTGTATGCTTTTAGTAAGGTATCTCTGTGGACATTCCAGTTGTTGCACGTGTCTGGATAGATACAGGCCAAAGGGGGCATTATGCTCAATGAATGGCCTCATGACAGCTGAGTAAAGGGGGACAATGACATCCCTAGATCTAGACATAACCCCTTTCTTTATAAGTTGTGCAATATAGAAGGACTTTCTTATGTCAAGTGGACACATTGGTCAAAATGTAGGTCACTGCCCAGATAAGTTCCCAAATCCCAAACAACTGAGTCTACTCCTAGGGTCTTATTGTGATTGTAGTTGTTCCCTGGGGTAGGTGACTTCCAAAAGGATACAATAATGCATTTGTTGGCATGATTCTGGCACCAGTTATTTACTTGGGACAAAGCTTCCTGCAGGATGGCTATGTCATTTGGGGATTCATTGACTGCTCCTAGCTTAAGTCATGTGCAGACTTAGTCAGACAGAGCCCCTTGGTATTGTCTTTCTACTTCAGAGAAGTAGATGCTAAACAGAAGAGGTCCCAGCACAGAACCCTAGGGGACTCCACCAGTGACTCATCTCTTTGTGGAAGTAACTTTCCCTATTTTTTATGAGTCAGGTGACAATCCAGTGGGTGAGATAGGAGTTTATTCTCAGTTTATTTAGCTTTTCTATAACACATGAGTGGGGGATTGTGTCAAATGCTTTGGCCAGGTTGAGATATGCAGTGTGTACCATTTTCCCTTCTTCCATTGCACTGGTGACCTTTTCAAAAAAGTCCACCAGACTGAGTAAGCATGACCTGCCCTTGACAAATCCAAACTGAAATGAGATCAGTTTCTGGAGGTTTCCTGCATCCTTATAAGGCTTTCCATGACTTTGCATATTAGGCTGGTCAGAATTAAAGTAAATTTTGTGTTACTGTCCTTTGTTAAATGTTAGATTTGTTTTTATAAATTGCATATAACTTAACTGACTGCTTGCTTTTTAGGCCTGTTTTTCATAACATGTTTTTCCTTAATTTGCTATATTCTTTTTAATTAACTTAGCTTCACTTGTGCACATAAAATTATTTACTTAAATTAACTTTGCTGGTTTCACATAAATCATTATTTTACTTAAATTTGCTATGGGTATTGTTGGGGTGATATCACCTTCACTGGGACTCTTTGCTAGGTTATCATAGTGCATACATCAGGTATGCCATAGAAAAAAACTGTGACTTGCATGGGCAACCGAACATATCTTCCTGGCATGTCTTGAAACAACTGGTAATGTCTGTAAATGTGCTGTGTGCTGGATAGGAGTTATGTACCTCCACTAACACAGCAACCCCAGGATCATTGGAGAATATTGGCCTAACTGACATGAAGGGTAATTTTAAGTCTAGCTTATAACCTGAGGTAAGAATCAAACCCTGTACCTTGCATCTATGAGGTGAAGACCTTAACTGTTATGCTAAATCCACCCCCTAATGATTCGCAACTGATTGTATGTTGCTGTGTTTTCAACATGTTGTTGCAATATCTTAAGGTGATCCTTTCACATCCCCCTTCACCAATGTACTATTTTCCCACCTCTCCACCTCACTCGTTGACTTTCCAGACTGCATCCCCCTTTGTCAAATTCCTGGACCTGCCACTGTTCTTCCTTAGGTTATCTTAACATCACAGTCTTATCATTTCACTAATCATTTTAATAAGTTGTCCTGCTCTCATTTCACGGTGCTCATCTCCTATCTGTATGTCTGCCAAAATAAGACACAAACAAGTATGGGATCAGTGGAGTTCTATATAATTGAAAAAAGACTTCAAAGAAAGCTTTGACATTTTGACATCACAGCAGAGGGTACACAAGATTATAGTGAATATGAGGTGTGGGGATAGAGAGACTGCTAGTAGGGATCGAGTTTCGATAGCTGAGTATTTAATAATATTATAACAGATTGTCTGAAACTCTAACAATTTTAAAGGTGATCTTGAAATATGGAGTTTTGTGTAAAATTTAGACTTAGAAAGATGTATGAGGGAGGAGAATTCATGATATCAGTTACACTCGAAGAATTGAATGAAGGGTTTAAAAATGACTTAGGGAAACTGCAGGTAATATTACTCTGCTAATTGAATTCTTGTATCTGCAGTCAGAACAGATAAGGCCTAAATTAGTACTATTATTTAATATAGCAATAACCCATGCCTGGGTGTGGGTAATGCTGGATTTATCCACGGTTGGTGTGGTTTGGTCACGAGGGCGAAGCCCGAGTGGCCAAACAAAGCCAACCGTGAGTAAATCCAGCATTACCCACATCCAGGTGTGGGTTATTGCTATTATACAATGACATTATTTAAGGAAAAAAATTATTACTTTTCTTAAATAATGGCATTGTATAATGCCTCCTTGCTGCCCTTCCGCAGCTGTCTGGTATTCTGCGGCAGTTCTGATGTACTGCGCATGCGCATGCCTATGCAGTACATGAGAGCTGTGGGCAAAAGCAATGGAGAAAGCAAGATCTCTGTTGCTTTTTAAAAACTGCTTCACTATGTTAAATGAGTTTAACATAGCGAGACAGCTTTAAAAAAAGCAACGGAGAATATCCGTTGCTTTTTTAAAGCTGTCTCGCTATGTTAAACCCATTTAACATAGTGAGACAGTTTTGAAAAAGCAACGGAGAAAGCAGCATCTCTGTTGCTTTTTAAAAACTGTTTCACTATGTTAAATGAGTTTAACATAGCGAGACAGCTTTAAAAGAAGCAACAGAGAATCTCAGTTGCTTTTTTAAAGCTGTCTCGCTATGTTAAACTCGTTTAACATAGCAAGACAGTGTGAAGCAATGGAGATCTTACGTTCTCCGTTGCTGTAAAAAAGTTATAGTAATGGAAAAAGTCCGGGCGACCGGACCTTTTTCCATTACTATAACTCTGATTTACAACGTGCATGCTGACCAATCAGCATGCACGTTTTTGAATATTTAATGGGGGTCGTTGTATAATTCAGTATTGAAGACTAAGACAATGCCAGAATCATAGTGAGAAAGCTGTGATTACAGTGATTCATAAAGAAATGAAAGATTAAAGTCTTCCTTCATTATATAGAATAGTATCTCTCTTAAATCATGACTTTAAAATTTTTAAGGCAATATAGGAGAAGAGGATAGTAAGATCTTTACAAAACCAGAGGGAGAGTGATCAGAGTATATTTGCGACTGGGCAACAGACTTGTGGTAACATTTTGCTGTGGTGAAGAGTGCAGCAGGAAAAGCATACTTCAGTGATTATGACTCAGTGCAGAGAATGGTTTTGACAGGGTTAAGTGGTGTTATTAAATGCAAGCGTTATTGGCTTTTGAATTTATGAAAGGATTTATGGAAATACCAAGGGCTATGATGAAAATACTTGCAGATATGCCATTGCTTTTAGGAATATAACTCCATAATCTTCCCTGTCTCCTCTTCCACTCAGTCACCATATTCCTTCACAGTACAGAGCCTGTGGTCACTACGTCCTACTTCAGGAGCTCTGCCACAAGTACCAACTTCCAAACATTTTCCTCTGAGAATTTTGTCGTTGTGCAGTGTAAGCAAATTTAACTTGAAGAACCTTGCTGTGTATTAACTTCATCTAGTCAAATATGTGCCTGCTTGTTCTGGAAATTGGCTTTAACTACCTCCTTACAAAGGTGTTGTCCTAGCACTTTAAGGACCACTTACTAAGTTGGCCACTGTCCTTTCTCTTGACCAATAGTTTACACTGTATATGCCAGTTACTAACTCCCCCTTAGTATGTAAAAAAGGGGGCTGATGATGAGGATGACTAACTCTCCCTAGCTACCAGGTTTTTGCATTCAGGAAATGAAAGAAAATCTGTTTGGCTTTGTACCTGTCTGTTAGTTGTTTTCTACTGCTATAAACTGATTATTCTCTGTTACAATTGACCTGAGACCCACCCCCTCTTACTCTGCTATTATACTTCCCACATACACATTTCCCTTGTCTCCCAAACAACCATACTGCTGACATACAAACACTCCTGATTCTTTTTACCTAATTCCCAGTTTCCACCTAATCTTTTAGCACTATTCCCAGCTACCTTTCTCTTTCCCATTCTGCTTTGCATTATATTCATTCATAGTCAAACCTCTCCCCAACAACACCTATCTATTCTAGTGTATCTTCTACATATGCCAAACAAACCCTTACCTCTTCCAGTTTTATTTACATCCTCATAGTCTAGCCATTTAAACCCTTCTATTCCTTGCATTACAGAAACGATACTAGGACAACTTAATTATATTCTTTCATAGAAAATACTTTTTCCTACCTGCCCTCTATCACCTTTCAGACTTCACCACCATTAAATATTATACTGCCCTGCAACTTCATTTTTATTCTTGACCCCTACTTCCCCACTATCTGCCAACAGTAGTATACAGATCTGTTTACTTAATCATGCTACTTCCTCAGCTTATCCTTTATTTCTTCTTCTCCTACTGGCCATCTTTCATCCAAGCATGACTCTGTAATAGCTCTCAACATATCTCCAGCTCTGTCCAAACTCCAAACCACCTATTCATACTTCCTTCTTACATGCTCTACACATCACATGAAAACCTATTTGATGACACCCCTTCACCTTTATTCCAAATATAGATTGATTAACTCCATTTCAACTCAAACTAAAACAAAAATAAGTTGAAAAATACTCTCCAAAAAACAAGTATCAGTAATTCTCCAATATAATAAAATCCTTCTAGAAGGAGACATTCACCCTAATCCTGGCCCCACCTGTCACAATGAGCATCAAGACAATTGTCTTCCACACACAACTCTAACCCTACACCAGTCAACTCCAACCCCAGTAATCTACATTTTGTTGTCAAAAATGTTAAAATAATAAGAAATAAAGTTGCTGAACTACATGCCTGGATTACCCAACATAAACCTGATATTTTCACTGTAACTGAAACTTGGCTTAACCCCAGGATAAATTACTATAAAATTACACCTCCAGGTTGTAATATTATCCGCAATGACCATATAAACAGGAAAGGTGGTAGTATTGCTTTAATATTTCCCAACAACTACCACATTTCCCCTTACAAAATACCAAAATTCAATTCAGCAGAGCTTCTTATTATTTTTCTGAAATTAAACAATTATTGACAAATATGTCTTGCTGTCTTTACATCACTCCCAGCAACAACACAGCTATATGGAAGCTATCCTATACTGGCTATCCATAACAATTTCAAAAGAAAAAATACTACTAGGTGATGTGAATGCCAATTGATTGGACACAAACTCTAACCCCCCTCCCCCACATCTAGCATGAAGTTATCTGGTTTCACACAACTACTTAATAGCCACACACATTATAGCAAGACATCAAATTTCTTATTAGAATGGATCCTAGTATCAGACCTTAGCAAATACACCACCACAGGTACAATGTCTGCCAGTCACAGTGATCATCCCCCAAGCTATACAAACAGACAATGATGTCCAAACAGAAAGTTGATAAGTCAGCAAGCAATGAAGAGTAGTATTGCTAGAATATAATTCATCCTCAAATCTTGGTGAGTACTCTCACCAGGTGGACCCTGTTTTCACAAAATCTCACCAAGACAACACTGATATATAGACTGCATTTTATATAGCATATATCATGGAGAGAAGTAGGTGAAAAACAAAAAAGATAGCTGGGTGCACAAGACCCAGGATAATAAAGTGCCAAATCCTGGTAGGCGCATTGGTGCCAACAGTGGTAAAAATATCAGTGTAGAATCCTCAAAATGCAGAAACATTCCTACAATGGGCCTAGGCCAAGCCCAGGGGCAGGATGGGTTGTAGAAAGAAGTAATAGATCACACAAATCACAAAAAAACAGCCATAAAGATGATAGAGTGGATTATTGAAAATAAGAAAGAAATTATGTATTGTTTCTATTATACAAGAAGCCCAGAATTTGCAGACATAATATATACAAAAAGATTAAGAGAGAAATTAGAGGAAAGTAAAATACTTCCACAAGAAAAACTGTCAGAAGCTTCAAATAAAAATTTGTGTTCATTAACACAACAGATTTATGAAAAACATTATATAGACCAAGAAACATTGATCCATGTGGAAAATGAAGCATCTGAGGAAGTGCAAAAATATAAAGAACAAAATCTAGAGACTTTTGAAAGGTATAAAAAAGAAATATGGAAATGGGAAAGAAAGAGAGATCCAATATGGTGCAATATTTATGCAAAGGAGAAAGCCAAAGTAATCAACACAAAAAAGGCAAAGATATTTGAAGAGAAATAAAGGCAAATGCATCCAGATATGGAAAATTTCACAATACAAAATAAGATCACAAAGAGGGATTATAGAACAAAATATTAGTAAAGTAGAAGTTAAACAAATAGAAGTTGAAGTTATGAATTAGTTGCAAAGTGTAGGATTTAGTGTAGAAAGTCTAACACAGGTTACATCACAGCATGATGGAACGAGTGCTCAAAGTAAGGAGAAACAGGAAGATTAGAAGACATCTGAAGAAGAAATATGGACATGGGAAAGAAAAAGATTTAATACGGTATAATATTTATGCAATGGAGAAAGCAAAACTAATCAATACAAAAAAAGGAGCACCAAAGATATTTGAAAAGAAATACAGGCAAAGGCTACATGGAAAAATATAAAATACAAAAAAATAAGAAAACAAATAGGAAAAGTGTAAAACTAATAAAGAATGAAAACACTAAATACTGTATTTTGCCCTTTTTTTGGTGGCTGTTCAAAAGCTTTTAGAGTTTTTGAGTTCTTTTGTTTAGTTTGGAAAGTCTGTTGAACATGTGGAAGAAACAGACAGGTAGGTTTTGTAAAACAGAATTGGAAACAGTCGCACATCTTGTTGTTGCCTATGATATACTAATGGCAGAAGGACTGTATACTGAAAGGCATAATAATATGGCAAGACTGTTGCATTGGGGATTGTGCAAACACAATACTGAGGTAGCTGAAAAACACTGTGAACGTGAGACACAAAGCATCACAGAAATGATAAAGTTTATATCACATGGGATCAACCATTACCAACAGTTCAAAAAATAGATGTGAGAAAACAAGATATAGTAGTCCATGAAAAGAAGACAAAAGTAGTATTGCTCACTGAAATTGCTACACGCAGTGTCTACAGTGACCTATGTACAGAGAGACACACAGTCATAAAATACCAGCATTTGCAGGCAGAAATGAAAGCAATGTGGAAAAAGTATAACCAGACAGTTCCAGTAGTAGTAGGAGCAAGGGGTCTTATAAAAAATGAATTTACAATCATACTTAGATATGTTACCAATACATGTAACTCCTACGAATTGCAGAAGGAGTCATTACTGGTCATATTGCGGGTACTGCAAAGAGCACTTCTGGCTAACATCAAAGTTTGAAACAATACTAATTTCATGAACTTTAATCATACTTTGACTTAGGAATGGAGTCCATTCCCATCATGGTATTAGAAACCCAAAAGTGTTGCAGAAATTAAAAAACAGACATCTCACAAATCCACATAAACAGCTTGTTTATAAAGCAGCCCACAAGATTTCCAAGTTTAACCCAGAAATGTGCATTGCTACCCTATCATCTATTAAATGGAAACTCCAAAAATTCCTCCCCTTAGATGATACTGCAAATAAATTTAGTACAACTTTCCTGGATATCCTAAAAAGCCTTGTACCTCCTATAACTTCATATGGTCGAGACCATAACATCAAAATTCTGAAAGTTCAAAACTTCAATAAAAAAAAAAAGACATTTATGCAAGGGGGGGCAAGATCCCCTGCACCCCCAGAGCCCTTGCTAATTAAATATACCAACTCTGATATCACACTACAGTGAAGAGAATGGTAACTTTCCCATTCTACACTATACAGCAATCTCCATTTAAATTGCTCAAAGTTTCACAACTTCAGTCTTATGGTTTCAACTATATGAAGCTCAAAGTTTTGAAACTTTGGGCTTCCAACTTAGACCTGTATATATATATATATATATATATATATATATATATATATATATAGAGGTTACTGACAGGTTGTCGAAGTTGTCGAATTGCAACTTGCTGATCCCAAGTAAAAGCTGGCACAGCTAACTGTCAAACTTCAGGAGGGCACACAGAATGTTGTGATTTTTAGATGTAAAGTAGAGAGGCAGATTACTGTGAAAGCAAAGGCTATTTGATGATTATTGATATGGTTTGTCAAAGAGGGGCAGTGTATAACTATGAGGACAACATGTTAAAATACAACGCCGTGGCTATTGCTTCTTTCAAGTTTAATCATACTTAATTTAAAGGATAAGCAATCAGTTAAGTGATTACTTGCAGTGTGAGAGATGGGGAGAAAGATATGTGAAAGTAATGGTTAATTAATTGAACATTGTCAAATGGTCATTGATATCGATTGTCAGAAATGGGCAGTACAAGTATCTGAGAGCAATAATTCTCAATACATTATTGTGGCATTATTTATTTCACTCTGATCACAGTCAAAGTGGTGGGCTGCCCATGCTGTCATTATTTTTACAGAATGTTGAGAGGCTGACTGTGTGAAAGCAAGGAGCAAGTACTTGATTATTGTTGAACAATCATTGATATGACTTGTCAGGGGGAATCAGTGCAAATGTTTTCACTCATCAAGGTGGAATATATTACACTGACCATTTTTTTCTTTCACTGCGATCAAAACTTAATAGTAATTAGCAAACAAATAGATTATTTATAGGAGAATGGATGTGGTGAGACAGGCTATATGTGAAAGCAAATGGCAGTGATGTGTGTACACTTATTAATAATACTTTCCATGAAAGAACAATGTAAGTGTCTGAAACAAAAAGATGAAATATATTACTGTGGCATTAATACTTTCAATCTGATCACATCTAAACATTATTTGTTTATTTAGTTTTTTATTTAACATTTGTTTAACAGGAAAGTCCAACTGGAACACAACCCATTTTCAGTGGAGGCCCAGGGAGAAATGCTCCAGACATATGTCTTTGGAATGTGGGAGGGAACTGGAGCACCTGGACGAAACCCACTCGAATACAGGGAGGATATGCAGACTCTGCACAGAAGACACCCCAGCCAAGAATAAAACTAGAGAACCTCTTGCTGTAAGGTGACAATGCTAACTGCTGCACCATTGCACTGCCATAGATATGTACATAATCAGAAAGTGGCTGCCCTTAGGAGTGGGAAAAGGGGTCTATATTGAAACATTGAATGCTGAAAACAGTGAATGATGTTTCATCGACACATTTTCAGCGAAAGCTGAAAACATTGAAACCACAGAACAGCGATTTCTTTCCTAGGGAAAGAAATAGCTGTTCCAACCCCCCCAAAAAAGTTAGACACTTCCAAACACATACACACATACCCTAACCCTAATCATACCCCCCCAAAAAACAGTAAACAACTAAATACACATATGCACATAACCCAACCATACATCTAACAAAAAAAAAACAGTAAACATTTTAAAACATATGCACTTACCTTAACCCGCACCCTAACCTTAAGGTCAGTAACTCTCACACATTTACATAAACAGTTCCAAACACATACACACTTACCTTAACTCTAATTCTACCCGCCCAAAACAAAAGTAAACAACTGAAAACACATACACATGTAACTCAACCATGTATCTAATGCAAAATAAAAAACAGTAAAAACTTTCATGCATATGCACTTACCTTAACCTGCACCCTAACCCTAAGGTCAGTAACTGTTGCACATTCACGCTTGGAAGCTATACTGGACAAGGGACCACACTACACTGCAGAACACGGCAAAGCAATGAAGCAGTCAAGCGGCTTCTTTCCCAGGGAAAGAATTCACTGAACAGCCGCTTCGCTGTTTTTCCTGTTCACTCTACATGTGTCAAAGAAAATGCATTTGACAAAATGCATTTTCGTTGTTCTAATAGGAACCCGTGGAAAAGCAGGATGTGTGTTAAATCAAGAGATATTACATTTACTTGATTACTGCTAAATCATCATTTATATGGTTTCATTGGGAGAATCAGTGCAAGTGTCTTAGAACAAGTTAGAATACTTTATATTGGCCATTATTCCTTTCACTTTGATTATTGCCAAACATTAGTCAGTAAACAGAAGGTGACTATTTGAGGTAGGAGGTTGGAAGACAGACTATGTGTGAAGGCAGATGACAGTGATTTGATCACTAAAACACTTATAGATAATTATTGTCTGGAAAGGATAGTGCAAGCATCTGACAGGAAAAAAATTAAATACATTACAGTGACCATTAATAGTGAAAGACTGTGTATGAAAGCAAATGGCAGTGATGTGAGTGCACTTGTTGATAGTACTATCCACAAAAGGACATTTCCCATGCCTGAGAGCAAAATGATGAAATACATTACTGCGGCCATGAATAGTTTTATTTGATCACATTTGAACATTAAAGGTGTGCATACTTAGAAAATATCTAGTAGGGGTAGCTAGGCAGGATATTTGTTAAATCAAGAGATAGTAAATTTACTTTATTATTGTTAAATCATCACAAATATGGTTTTACAGGGAGTGTGTCTAACAGAAATGAGTTGAAATACATTACCATGAATATTGTTTATTTATTTACCTTTGATCACAGACAAACTTTCAAGGAACATAGGCAGAAAATAATCTTTGGAGGTTGAGGCATGCTATATGTGATTGCAAAACATATTACATTTACTTGATCAGTGCTAAATGATTGGGGTGTCTTCTTATGGAATGGGACAGTATGTGGCAGAAAATGAGTTATGGTTCATTAAAGAAAGGATGTGAGAAGTCTGACTTTGCGAAAGCAGAACACAAGTATTTGTTTAGTCATAAACAATTATTGATATGGCTTATCAGGGGGAGACAGTATAAGTACCTGAGAGTAACAAGCAGAAACACTTTACATTGATCATTATAGCTTTCACTTGGATCACATTCAAATATCAGGTGTAAGCAGAATGTGATTATTTTGATAGAAGGAGGAAGAGAAATAAACTGCAGAACATTTCCATTTCCATAGCCAACATTCCACTTTAATAAGGTGCTACTGTGGTGAGGTCAAATTCAGCAATTATCTGCTTTTAAACCCCTTTTGGGTTCAGTATGACTCTCAGCAGTACAGTACAATTTTTGGGTGTTTTACCGAGAATTTTTAAAGGACAGGTTGCATTTATCTCCTCTAGGATTTTGGATATTACCAAATACTCTTTCCATCCCCATACTGTCCTTTTAGGCAATGCCAAACTGATAAACCTACCAACTTAACTGAACCTTTGAAGGAATAGCTAAAGGTGGTAGTGCTCAATGCTGGAAGTCTTAACAAGAAACTCCACTCCCTTGCAAGCCTTCCCTTCCCTGGAGAGTGTAGACATCTGTGTAGTAATGGAGACATGCTTTACAGTCACTGAGAGTACCCTAGCAGTGCAAGGTTATAATGTCTTTCACACCTTTAGACCAGCTACTGCACAGGTGGGAGCTAAAGATGAGGGAGTGTCAGCCTATATTAAGACTAATCTCACATCCAGACTAGTTAAAGTGTTTGACCCACTGGAACTCATGCATATGCAAATCACCATAAATAAAGTGTCTTACAATATCCTTGCAACCTATAGGTCCACCTCCATATCCCAGGAAACCCATACTACCTGTCTCAATGTACTACAGTCCCTCACCATTCAACCCAATACAATATTCATGGGGGATCTCAATTACCCCTCAATAGACTGGGAATCCTTCACCACTTCTAATGCACAAGCCCAGTGATTCCTAAACTTTCTTAATATCAACATCCTGGAACAGTAGGTCTATTCTCCTACCTGAGGTACAAACATCCTTGACCTTGTACTCATGAACATGAGGGAGCAAGGTTCCTTACCCAATGTAATGTCTTTACTCATCAGATCTGACCATAAGGCAGTATTGCTTGAAATAAAAATTAAATCTGTGAATCCAGAGAAACCAAAAACCTTTAGGAACTATTCCAAGGCTAACCTGTCTCTACAAAACAATACCTTGGCTAAATTCCAAGCACACCCAAACCCAGTACACACCATAGAATACACTGAGATATTTACAAAATCTATGTAAAGCCATACAGATAGCTGTATATAGCCAGCAGTGCCCACTACCATTAAGAATAAGACAACTTCAAAAGACAAGCTGCCTTGGTGGAATCACAATATCAACTGGTTATACAAGAAAAGAAAAAATCTTGACCAAGCATAGGAGGAACAAAGCCATGCACACTGAAACCCCCCCTGACCAATCTAAACAGGCAGCTAAGAGGGTCAATTAATACTTTAAAGGCTACATTTGAAGAAAAAAAATAGTTTTTTCAGGCAAAGGATAACCACAAAGCTTTCTACAGTTATGTCTGTAACCTTAGAGGAAATACACAACAATGAACAGAACTTACTATAAATGTCATCACCCATACTGGACTGGAGGCTATTGTTAACCTTTTGGCTGACAGGTTCAGCTCAAATATCTCCCCCCACTCCCCCCAGTAGTCCAAAGGAAATACCACATAATACAATCCCCCAACCATTACTACAGAACAAGTCATTAATGCACTTTCCAAGGCCAAAAATACTGCATCCATGGGCCTCAGTAACATCCTGGGATGTTTAATAAATAGCATGAAACATGACCTCTCTTGTCCACTTGAATCACTTTTTAACTGGAGCCTTCAGTCATGGTTTGTGTCCAAGGAATGGAAGATGGTTACAGTCATTCCCCTGCACGAAGGAGGTCTAACCACTGATCCGGTTAACTGCAGGCTCATACGTCTTACCAGCCTCACATGTAAGGCCATGGAAAGAACCATCATGGACATGATAAATGAGGATATAGGTAACCTGCAAATTCCGGACCCAACACAGTTTGGGTTTGTTAAAGGAAGGTCATGTCTATTAAATCTACTGGACATTTTTGAGAGGATCAACAAAGCATTGGATGAAGGTAAGACTAGGCACACAGCTTACCACAACCTGACCAAGGCTTTTGATACAATACCCCACTCAGGCATTGTAGACAAGTTCACTAACTTAGGTATAAACCTTTTTATCACTTGCTCGATAGCCAACTGGCTCACTGAAAGGACCCAGGCATTTACTTCTCTAAAATGGAAGCAAATGCTGAAGGTTTATGGCTGACTAAGTTTGCAGATGTTTACAAGTTGGGGGTTGCCATCAACTCCCCTCCAGACACTAACATTCTTCAAGAAGGTATCTCTTTGACTAAAAAAATGGTGCCAAAGCCATGGTCTTAAACTCAGAGCTAATAAATGCATAATTGTACCCTTTGGGAAATCAACCATCTTGGCTAATTACCATTTTGATAATATGCCCCTAAGAGTCAACCCCATGGTCAAGAATCAGGGTACACATGTAGACAGTCGACTTACCCTTGACCACCACATAGCCAAAGTGTTGAGGAAGTCCTT
>NC_056743.1:1284679573-1284684573 GCF_019279795.1 Protopterus annectens
TAGTATTAGATCACTCGTAGTAAACCATATGTAATTCACCAATAATGGTAACTTTTTGTCACAGGAAACATGCTATGTTCAAACTTTCCAGTAATGAACAATGCAGTCATTTGACAGAGTGAAGATGGAATGTTGTGTTATAATCACTTTTCATTAGGTGTGGGTATGATTCATCTTTACAGCAAAAAAGCAGCACATGTGCAAAATATACATTTATTAAATTGTCATTACATCAGCAGTAAAATCATACATATGTCAACAGAAAAGGCATTTTTTCACTGAAACAGGCCATGACAAATAATCATTGCACTGAAAGGATTGATGTGGAAGTGTCACATTTGACAATGAGTTGCAATATAGTGTCTAAGTGTAGACAGGCAGCCTTAGTTGCATTTCTTTCCCAAAGTATCATATTGTCATTTCCTCAAGGTTTAATTTAGAACTCAGAAAGCGGACCAGCACATATATTTTATAAATAGGTACAATAATAGGGTTTTACATGCATTTCTCCATCACTAACTGGCATGATGCAACATGCCAAAGAATGATTCATTTCAACATCACTACTATCATATTGCATTATAACATGTTTTGCTTTAGGGATTAGCATATGACTTTGATATATGGTGAAAACGGCAGTATATATATTGAAAATATATCTCTACTGAATTTCTCTTGCATCAGAAAAAGAAATATATACATATATTTCTCAATAAAAGGATGCTTGTGTCACTGGAAAAATGTTGTGTCCAAAATTCCTTGTATTGAAAGGAAGCAATGCTCAAATTCAGCTTTTAACTGCATTTAAGTCTCTAAGGGAACAGTGTCATCCTTGGGTGTGATTTTGTACTTGAGTATCTTATTCTAATGTCAGTTTTAAGAATTCTAAAAGCAGGACTGGCATATTGTCATTTCTACATGATTACCAAAGGTAGGTGTTACAGACATTTGATAGTTATGACATAACTGTTGCAATTCCACTCAGCTCTTATTAGGGATGGAGGATGACTTCTACATAGAGAATGAAAGAAGGGCATAACCAGAATATGTCTCTACTGTGATGTCATTAGAACAACAAAAACATCATATATAATTCATTTAAAAAGGGAATGTTTTGTCACTGCATTTATGATCCACCACAAATGAAGACTCATATTCAGTGACAGAAATTAGTTTTAAAGAAATATGTTTCCTTGTATCTAAAATCAACAAATAAATACATTATGTAGAAGAGAGTTATTAAATATTTTATTTTATTTCTGAGAAACTCAAAAGAAAATTGTGAACCATATAGAAGATATGGTCATATATTCCTAGGGACAGCAGCCAGTACTCCTCACACTATGGTGAATATATAGTTAATAAATAACACAATTCCTTACTAAGTAAACATAACTTTATTCTGCCATAACAGCATACTGGTTTCAGCTTATAACTTTATTCTACCTTGCTGTGGCGACCCCTAATGGGAACAGCTGAAAGAAGATGATGACCTCAGAAAGGATCTAGAACATATTAGCAAAAATCTCAAACACACAATGAGAAAATATAAGACTACCAATGAATTAAAAAGTTGCCAATTTTGTCAAAGATAACCAGAAAGCCTTTTGTAAATGTATCAGGAATTTCAGATATAATACACAGTTCTGCTCAGTGCTATATTAAATGGGTCCACTTATTTTAACCACAAAGCCATCACCAACATTCTTGCTAATAAATTCAGCTCTAGTTTCATCTTGCCTACCCACCCCTTGATTCATGTTGTTACTCATCTGATCATAAGGGTGTAGTTAGGCATACTCTTTTACTCTACTGAATATAATCTTCTATACATTACTTAGAGAAACCATGGCTTATTTAGGTCATACTATATCCATAACTGTCTAAATGTATACCTCCAGTGAGAATTACATAGATTGAAAAAAATATATATATTTAATGGTTTTAGAGGGGAAGTGATGAAACCATCTGTGAAGCGCAGGGGGGGGGGGGGGCGGTAATGTGTCAAATTTTTAACTGCCAGGTAGGTTGGGGGTAAACAATAATAGCACACAATTAAATTCTCTGGTTACACCCCTGTTACACCTTTCCCCTATAATCTCTCTTGATAAAGTCTTAACATCTCTATAACAGACCACAAGTAACACTTCCATGGGGAACGGCAATGTGGGTGACTGCCCACCCCCTTCTTAATCTGTTCAACATAAGCCTTTCCACTGGTCATGTGCCAAATGCTTGGAGGACAGTTTCAGTAATCTCAATGCATAAATGCAACTTCACTACAAACACAGATAATTACAGTCCCATAAGTCTTTACAGCCTCATTTGTAAGATGAGGAAGCTTATCATGGAAGATCTCATAAACTATATAGGAAACCTGCAATGTCCTGATCCAGATCAGTTTGGCTTTGTTTAGAGCAGATACTATCTGCTCAGTCTAACTGATTTCTTTGCTAGGGCCACTGAAGCCATAGACATGGTCCCTTCAGTCCACAATTTATCTGGACCTGTCTTCATCTTTTGATGCAATTACCCATGCAAGTATTATTGGCAAGTTTACACAATGTAACATTACTGTCTGTGTTGTGTAAAAGAGATCCATCTGGCTAACTGACAGGACCAAAACAGTGTAGGTTAGGTGATACCTATTTTGTACTAAAGTTACTAAAAAAGTTCCCCAAAGTTCTGAAAAGGGCCCTTTTCCTTAGCATGTATTTCTCTGATGTTAAGGCATAAGATGATGAGCTATGGTTCACTAAGTTTGCTAGTGATTGAATATAAGGTACAATCATATGATTCTCTTTGGATTCTCACATAAGTTCACGTCCACATGATCAGACTAATGCCTGATGTACTGAACATGGGCTAAAGCTTAATGCCAAAAAATGTTGGGTGGTCTCATCTGGTAAACAATATATTTATAGATGACTTCTAACAACCACTCAGTTGTCACAGATCTTGGTACTGTTATCAAAAATGAATTGTTCTTTGAACAGCATGTATCAGTCATGGTCAGGAAATCCCATGCAGCATAGCCAGTTTCCAAAAGCATATCCTCTAGGAATAAGGAAGGAACTCCTCACTATACTTCCATTATCAGACCCTCTTTGGCATGTACCTCTTTATGCATCTTGCCTAAATAGAAAGGCCCTAAATATTTCTAAGAAAATTACTGGACTAAATTCTGTAAGCTATGCTAATTAAAAGCCCTTTCACTATACCGTGTCTGCTACAGACTTATAATGGTGTTCCTCTGCAGCAATCTACACCTAGCCTTCTGCACCATGAAAGTCCCTACTCTGCTCGATCTGTTATACCTACATAAGACTAGCAGCAACATGGACCTCATTGACAGAAGGATGACTGGATAGGTAAATGCACCCTCGGGCTTTATAGTATATATAATATAGTATTATTTGACTGGGGGACCTAAATAGTTCATGGCGTATTGCTCTTAGGTTCATAGGTTCATAGATTAGTACTAAGCTGACTGCCCTTGTGAGCCATTTTAAGCCTAGCCAATTATCCATTGTGAGACTCAAACCCTGCACTTTGTGCTTGCAAGGCAAACACCTTAACCATTAGGCCACCCTAACTAAGCTTCACAGTGGTTTCCTGGACTGCATGCCTAGCATATACTTATGCACTCATGAACCTATAAGTATTTCCTTAAATTCTGAGCAATGATGCCATGGCATTAACTCATTCTGTAAAGCTGAAGTTACACAACATTTCCAGTGGTCACATACTGATGGGAGCCTGAGATGCTGGCAACAGTATGACAGGATGATGTGACTGCAGTGAGCCATAGAAACACGGGTAAACAGTAACTGCATGTTAGAAGAACTAATAGTAAGGAAAGGCCATTCTGATGAAAGAGTGGGTGCTAGTGAGGTACCGCACAGTTCGGTATTACTACATAAGGCTCCCCTCCTTTAATGTAGTAATCAGGAAATTTCAACTAATCCGTCCAAATGAAGATGAATTTGCCAGATATGCTGTTTTCCATCTTTTAAAATGTATGTTTCTTTAAAAGCAAAGCCTTTTTATTTTGATACAATTTTCCCTTTAGATGTGGCAAACACAATGGACTAAACCCCTTGCAGGACCACTTCTCTGCCTTATGCCTAAAGAGTTCTGGGATAGTGTCTAGCTCTGCCATAATCCTAAATAGGATAAAGCAGATATCAGAAAACTGAATGACCCAAGGAAGGAAGGAAAGATGGGGCAATAATGGAGATGATTGAGTCAAATTCATAAAAAATGGCTCAGCAGCATGACTCACATTGCTCTGATAAGGTGTGTCCTGCTTTACATCCATTTTTAGGGGAATCTGCTGAAATATAAATTGCTTAACTGACTAGTCTGAACAATTGCTCATCGTTTTGTAAATTAGGCAGTTGGTAGCTCACCCACTTAAACACGGATACAAAGACAGACACACAGATACACATATACAAACACATTCAACATTAGGCTCGCGCACACACACACACACACACACACACACACACACACACACATATTGCAAATGTAAAATTACTTAATATGACTTATGACTAAATAAGCATTATTTTATAGAAATGAAAGGTTGGGAAGAAATGGATCATGACAGAATCTTTCAGGTACTTGAACAGTGTTAACAGTGTTCAGAAAGGTACTAACTATAAAAAGGAGTTATCAGAACAAGGGGATACAAGATGAAGAAAGATGGAGAGTTCCAAGTAAAATGATAATTTATTGATTTCTTTTTTAAACAGACAGATTAGTAACTATAAATGCAATGTTGAGACACAGGCACTAAACACTGTGTTGGTTAATTGACTTGCCTAATTTCAAATCTGCAAGTGACGACTGTGGGACTCAAACCCATGACTACACAATAAAGAAGAGCTGTAGGTAATTTCTCTGAAGTATGATTAATGAGCATACCTCTCAACTGTCTCTGATTTTGCAGAATAGTACTGATTTTGCCTCACATTTTTGCCTTGTGCTTCATA
>NC_056743.1:1284989573-1285077073 GCF_019279795.1 Protopterus annectens
CAGACACCTGCTGCAGCTTGAAAGGCCCCAAAAGTTCCTCACCAAAAGGATAAAGGGTCTCAAAAATATGTCTTATGCTGCATGACTGAAAGAACTCCAGCTCTATTCAGTCTCATACCGCTTGCTCAGAGGTGACCTGTGCCTGACATATAAGGCCATGTCAAACCCAGATTTGATGAATATGCTTCACCTCAAAAAATCTAGATCCCTCAGAACCACAAGGGCGGGAGACTTAAACCTTGACACGGTTATAAATAGAACGTGCTGGAGGGACAGATTCATCACCCAGAGACTCCCTATGCTGTGGAACAAAATCCTGGTACATGTGAGGCAGAGCACCTCGCTGGCCTTGTTCAAGAGGAATCTTGACCAATGGATGGGAGATCGCAGATATACCCCAGGGATTACTTCAGTGTCACTGCTTGACAGAGGCACAGCAAAATGATAGGCATAGTTTTTATTCAAACTAAAGGGGTGGCGAAAGCCACATAACTATGGGCTAGGCTTATAAATGCCCTTGGGCAGATAGCCTAGTATGAACCTATGAACCTATGAACTTAGATGCTAAAGTATACCGACGCTTAATAGTGCGTTGGTTAAATCTAGCACAAAACCGACAGCCTGGCACATTGTGATCAGGGCCTAGGCAAGGAATACAGTATAAATGGAAATCCTTATGAGGTATTTGCTTCCCACAAGTAATACAATTATTAACTTTTTCTGACATCAGTAAAAAGCAAGAAAAAAGTTTCCCCAACGGGGTACTTAGCTTTATTGAAGACTTCGGTTCTAAAACTCAAACACGAATATTTCAGTAGTCAGCCGACCAGCACTTGCGAAATGCTTCTGCTTCGGGCACCGCGCGGCAAGAAAGACTAAAGAAAATGGCATTGGCTGCATGTTTTACACCCCTGACGACCTGATGTCATGGAAGAGGAGACAGCAACCAATGCAGGACCCAAGACTTTGGAATTCAGGCCAACTGAGGGCAACCTGCCAGCAGATTACCCAAATGTAATGACTGCAACAGTGAAACACGAAGAACATCATGGAGGATTCAGAGACAGTGGTGTTAGACTACAGACCATGGAGGAATCAGAGACTGTGGGGTCAGACTACAGAACATGGAGGATTCAGAAACTGTGGTGTTAGACTACAGACCATGGAGGATTCAGAGACTGTGATGTCAAACTACAGAACGTGGAGTATTCTGTGACTATGGTGTCAGACTTCAGAATATGGAGGATTCAGAGATTGTGGTGCCAGACTACAGAACATGGAGGAATCAGAGACTGCGGTGTCAACTGACAGATCATGGAGGATTCAGAGACTGTGTTGTCAGAAAAAAGAGCATGGTTGATTCAGAGGCTATGGTGTCAGACAACAGAACATGCAGAATTCAGAGACTGTGGTGTCATTTGTAAGAACCTGGGAGAACCTGTCAGACTACAGAACATGGATGATTAAGAGACTGTAGTGTCAGATTACAAAACATGCAGGATTTTGACACTGTGTTGTGAGACTACAGAACATGGAGTAATCAGACACCGTAGTGTCAGTTCAAAGACCAACCCGCGGTGGTGGTGCTGCGCTAGTGTTGTCGACTCACATTAAGACGCTGTCCGGTTCGATTCTCAGCTAGAGCGTCTTCTGCATGGAGACATGCATGAATGGGCGTACCTTCGTTGAAGGTTGTGCGTCAGGCCTGGCAAGCTGGTACGTAAAAATCAACTGCCAATCATTAGCGGACCGGAGTTCCGCTGTGGCGACCCCTAACCGAGAAAAGCCGAAAGACATAAAGTGTCAGTTCAAAGACCATGAAGGATTCAGAGACTGTGGTGTCAGACAACAGAACATAGATGATTCAGAGAATGTGATGCCAGTGAACACAGAAACTACAGTGTCAGAATACAGAACATTGAGGAATTATAGACTGTGTCTACAGAGCATACATGATTCAGAGATTGTGGTATCAGAGTACAGAACACGGAGGATTCAGAGATTGTGGTGTTAGACAAAACAACATGGAGGACTCACAGACTGTGGAGTTATACTAAAGAACATGGAGGATTGACAGACTGTGGGGTCAGACTACTGAATACGAGGATTCAAAGAATGTGGTGTTAGACAACAGAAAACGGAGGATACAAAGACTGTGGTGTCACACAACAGAAACAGGAGAATTCAGAGACTGTGGTGTCAGACAATAGAACATGGAGGATTCAGAGACCATGGTGTCAGACTTCAGAACATGGAGGATTCAGAGACTGTGTCACCAGACTACAGAACATAAAAGACTGTGGTGACCATCAAAGAACATGGTGGATTCAGAGACTGTAGTGTTAGACAATAGAACATGGAGGATTCAGAGACCATGGTGTCAGACTTCAGAACATGGTGGATTCAGAGACTGTGATATTAGACACAGAAGATGGAGGATTTAGAGACTGTCTTGTTAGACAACAGAGCATGAAGGATTCAGAGATTATGGTGTCAGAATACAGAATATAGAGGACTTAGAGACTGTGGTGTGAGTCTAAAGAGTTTAGATGTTTCAGAGACTGTGATGTCAGACAAAACAATATGCAGAATTCAGTGACTGTGTTGTCAAGACAGCGGAACATGGAGAATTCAAAGACTGTGGTGTCAGACAACAGAACATGGAGGATCCATAAATTGTGGTGTCAAACTACAGAACTTGGAGAAATGAGAGACTGTGGGGTCAGACTACATCACATGGTGGATTCAAAGATTGTGTTGTCATTCTACAGAACACTGAGAATTCAGAGATTTTAGTGTCAAACTACAGAACATGGATGATTCAGAGAATGTGGTGTCAGTTTACAGGGCATGGAGAATTTAGAGATTATAGTGTCAAACTAGAGAACATGGAGGATAAAGAGACTGTGATGTCAGATTACAGACCATGGAGAAATCAGAGACTGTGGAGTCAGACTACAGAACATGGAAGATTCAGAGACTGTAGTGTCAGACTACAGAAAGTACAGTTGTGTACCTACCATAAATGTAGATGTTCGAGTGTATTCACTGTTGCAGTCATTACACTTGGGGTTATCCTGCTGGCAGGCTACCCGCAGTCGGCCTGAATTCCAAAGTCCTGGTCCGGCGTCAGTTGCTGTTGCCTCTTTCCTGACGTCAGTGCGCCAGGGGTATAAAAGATGCAGCCGATACCATTTTCTTCAGTTTTTCTTGTCCCGGATGTCAGGTGCCTCCAAAAGGGTAGGCTAAAAATTCTGCTCATAAAAAAGCATGCACTAACATAAACATTACCTTCATCTACAAGCAAATACACCACATAGGTTGTATAGAATAGAGAAGTACAGATAAGTCCCAGCAATGAAAGGGGGATGGAGGGAGGGTAACCTGGACTGCAACAGTGAATACACTCGAACATCTACATTTATGGTAGGTACACAACTGTACTATGTTCATCGTGTTTCACTGTTGCAGTCATTACACTTGGGTTGAATCCCAAAGCTGAGGATGGGTGGCTGGGCCTAGATAGAATTAGGAGTGGCTATGAGGCCCTTTAGAACTGCAGTGGTGAAGCCTGCTCTGGATTTAGAGTAAAGAGGTAAGTGGTAGTGCTTTGTAAAAGTGTGCACTGACGTCCAAGTTGCAGCCTCCAAAATGTCCTTGGTTGGTACTCCTCTGAGGAAGGCTGCTGAAGTGGCAGCTGCTCTGGTTGAATGTGGCCTAATGCCCTTAGGCACTGATTTGCCATGTTGTGAATAGCAGAAATGAATCCAGTGTCCTATCCATTTTGAAATAGTCTGCTTTGAAATAGCTTTTCCTTGCAATCCTGCAGCATATGCCACTAAGAGCTGCTCAGTCTTTCTGAAGGCTTTAGTTTTGTCCAAGTAGAAGCATAGCTGTTTGTGTATGTCCAAAGAATGCAGAAGTCTTTCCCCCTTATTCTGTGGGTTTGGTTAAAAGGTAGGCAAATGAATGGTTTGATTAAGAGCCACACTGGTCACTACCTTAGGCATAAATGTTGGGTTTGTCCTTAGGGAAATCCTGTCCGGATGGAAAATAATAAAAGGTTCCACAGCCATTAGTGCCTGTAACTCTGAGACTCTTCTTGCCGAGGTTATTGCTAGGAGCAGTGCTGTTTTCCATGATAAATATTTTATGTCAGCTGTAGTGGCTGGCTCAAAAGGAGGCAGTGTGAGTTTTTCCAAGACAGAATTGAGGTCTTATGCAGGTGTTGGAGTTCTCCTTGGGGGTCTTATGTTTTTGGCCCCTCTGAGGTACTGCCTTAGCAGTGGATGTGAAAAAATAGGTGGATCCGTATTGTAATGAGCTGAAATGGCAGAGGCATGGAACTTCATTGATGAGAAGGATAGGCCTTTGTCCAGCATCTCAGTTAGGTATTGTAAAATCTGAGGGATATTTGGTACAAGCGTGTCCATTCCTTGTGCCTGGTTCCAAGCACAGAATCTCTTCCATTTTTCTGTATAAGATTTTCTGGTGCTGGGCCTCCTGGCCTCAAAAATAACATCCATAACTGCTTTAGAGAGAGGTGAGTTCTGAATGGTTACATAATCAGCCATGCAGCCAGATTTAGGGTTCTGAGTTGGCTGTGCAGGATCTGATTGTTTTGTTGTGTCAGCAAATGAGGAATCTGAGATAATGTCCAGGCTGGGCCTTGAGACAAGCTCTTTAGGACTGGGTACCAGTGCTGGTGTGGCCAGTCTGGAGCAATCAGTATCATTTTTGGCTTCTCTTGTCTGACCTTTAGGAGTACCTTGGGGAGGAGAGGCAGTAGAGGAAAGGCATATACTGTAAGGGTTTTCCAGCCGAATGATAGGGCATCCACTTTCCATGCTTGCTTGTGATAAGTCCTTGTGCAGAATCTCTGTAGTTGGCAGTTGTGCGGGGAGGCAAATAGATCTATGTCTGGGCATCCCCATTTCCTTGTTATCAAGCTGAAGATTTGTGGATCTAGTTTCCACTCGTGAGGATCCTTGAGATTTCTGCTTAATTCATCTGCCAGAGTATTTGTTTCTCCTGGCAGGAATTGTGCTTGCAGGTGTACTTGATAAGTCAGTGCTGTGTTGCACAAAGTCATGGCTTGTCTGCAGTGGAGCTAGGAATGTGTGCCTCCCTGCTTGTTTATATACCACATGACTGTAGTATTGTCCATCTTTACCAGCAGTTGTCCTGGATGAAGCAGATCCTTGAAGGCTGTAAGGGCATTCTGAACAGCTAGCATCTCTTTTTGATTGATATGAAGATGCATTTGGCTTGCTGGCCATGCTCCCTGAATACATTTTCCTGCCATGTGGGCCCCACCAGGCATAATCTGATGCATCTGTTGTTAGTGTCTGCCTGCCCTTGGGTAGAGTGAATGGCTGTCCCTTGTTGTGGTGACAGGCCTGTGCCCACCATCGAAACTCCTGTTGCAGGCAGGGAATGAGGGCAATTAATCTTTCCGGGCTATGGAAATGTTGAGTCCAAACACTTTTTAGATACCGTTGTAGTTTCCTCATATGCAGACTTGAATATGGAATTAGTAGAATGCAGGATGCCATGGAGCCCAAAGCCTGCAGAATTTTTCTTGCAGATCACTTGGTCTTTGTTGCCAACATTTCGAAGTAAGAAGTCAGTTGCCTTTGTTTGTCTGATGTGAGATAAGCCATCTGGGCAGTTGTATTTAAGCTTGCACCCAGGAATATTATCTCTTGAGAGGGTACTAGTTTTGATTTCTTTTCGTTAACCGTGTACCCTAGGCAAATTAGTAATCTTTTTACAAACGCCAGATGCCTCAGTAGAATGTCTTTGTTCTCTGCCTGAATAAGGCAATCGTCCAAGTAAGGGTATATTTGAATTCCCCTTTGTCTGCAGAAAGCAATTACTGGTGCCAGTCATTTTGTGAAGACCCTGGGCGCAGTAGATAAGCCAAAGGGCAGTGCAGAGAATTGGTAGTGCATTGATCCAGCTATGAATCTGAGGTATCGTCTGCAAAACTGTCTGATTGGGACATGCAGGTATGCCTCTTTTAGTTCCAAAGTTACAAGCCAAGCCTTCTTGCCCAGCATGGGCAGAAGCTGCTGCAGAGTCAACATTTTGAATTTTGGAACGTCCAGAAAAGTGTTTAGAATAGACAGGTCCAGTATTGGTCTCCAGGCTTTGTCCTTTCTGGGTACCAGGAATAGTTTTGAGTAAAATCCTTGTCCCTGCTCTTGCTGTGGTACTCGCTGAATGGCCCTCATGTCCATGAGGGATGTAACTTGCTTTTGTGCCTCTGCCCATTGATTTTGTGGCAGGTCCGGCATACCTTTTGCCTTTGGCAGGGTGTGAAAGTGGAACCTGTAACCCTGGAGCACTATATTCAAGACCCATTTGTCCTGGGTGATTATTTGCCAATTTTGTGAAAAAAGTGCTATTTTCCCCCTAAGGGGGCTGCCAAAAGATAAGTGCTTGGTATTGGCAGAGGAAAGTAATTGGGACTGTTTTCTATATGGCTGTGATTTGTCTTCTCCGCTTTTGGAAGTAGAAGCACCCCATTGTTTAGGCCTGTATGAGTCTTGGGGCTGGGATCTGCCTCTAGGGCATCTGTATCTGCCTCTTTTTGGCCTGTCTGACACTGGAAAGGACCAATTCTTTGAAGGTCAGTTCATGCTAAATCTGGGTGGTTGTACCTGTAAGAAATCCTTAACTGTCTGCATAGATTTTGCTTTATCCTCCATTTTCTTCAACACCTCTTCTGCCTTAACACCAAACAAAGTGTCATGCTGTAAAGGAGCATCCAATAATTTTGCTTTAACATGATCAGGCAGATTTTGTTCCTTTAACCAAGCATGCCTTCTAATGACAGTACCCGTAACAGCAGCCCTGCAACAGGCCTCCAGTGAATCAAAACCACATTGCAAAGTATGCTTTCCCACTTATTCAGCTGCATGCAGTAAATCCTGCATTTCCTTGTTATCTGGACATTCAGAATTTGTCAACATTTTCTGTTTTAGCAGTGACATTAAATATTGCTGATATTTAAGCATATGAAACTGACAATTTAAAGCCCTTACAGCCAAGGTAGCAGAAGTGTAAACTTTTTTCCCCCATCTGTACAGTGCCCTAGAATGCCTATCAGAGGGGGCAGGGTTTTTCACAGTGGAAGCCTTGACCCCTTTGGGTCCCTGAGATATAGTTTCTGGGTCAGTAGCAGGGTTTTTATATAGAAATTTGTGGGAATTTGGAACCCTGTAGTATCTATCTGGCTTAACAGGCAGGGGAGTCAGGAGACAGGCTGGACTCTGAAAATACATCTTCAACTATGTCTAGAACAGGTGGAATAGCAAGCGGTCTGTGCTGAGGTAGTAAAAGAAAGTCTCTGAGCCTTTTCTTAGATTCTGAGTAATCTTGGCTCTCCCAGTGAAAGTGCTCCCTCATGGTATGAATGGTTTCCCCAAAAGAATAATCCTCAGGAGGAGAGGCTGAAGGAATAGACTCTTCAGCATCAGAATCCTCATAGGGAGAAAGGGAGTATCCCTGTTCAGAAGAGGAGTCAGAGGAAATGGAAACCTGATCTGAAGATTCATATTCTGTCTCTTGCCTAGGCCTCTTATTAGGAGGGGGATGGGAACACCTGATCAAAGTAATTAGGTCTTCGGCCATTTTAAGCATCTGTTTTTTAGGCATGGAAGTCTGTGCAGGGGAATGCAGTACTTGTTTCTTTGTCTTTAGAGCTGCTTTAGTCTTTGCCTTTGAAGCTGAGGTTGGCTTTACTTATAACTGTGTAGGTCTGAAACCCTCAGAAGCCGATGCCTGCTCAGTGGCTCAGGACCCATCTGAGGGAATAGTTTCTGAGTGTCCAATACCTTGAGTATCCAGAGGCCTAGTCGGCTCCATATGGGAGTCGGAAGCAACCTGTGGCTCTGAGGTAGCGGGCATCAGGGGCTGCGAAAGTGCCTCCCTGAGAACCGGCGAACTGGCAACTGGCCTCGTGGAGGTTTCGTCGTCAGTTTTGGACCTCGTATGCCTTTCCTTTTCCTTGCGCTTTTTATAAACTCCGGTTGTCGGCTGTTCCGACGGCATTATACAATTAAATCTTCAGCCAAAGTAATGAAAGACAAAATCGTACCGACGCTTAATAGTGCGTTGGTTAAATCTAGCACAAAACTGACAGCTAGCAATGTCGTGGTCAGGACCTAGGCAAGGAATACAGTAGGAATGAAAATCCTTATGAGGTATTTGCTTCCCATAAGAAATACAATTGTTAACTTTTTCTGACATTGGTCTGGAGCAAGAAAAAAGTTTCCCCAATGAGGTACTTAGCTTTAATGACGACTTCGGATCTGAAATTCATTTTGAAAATCTCAGGAGTCGGCTGACCAGCACTTGCAAACCACCTTTGCTTCAGGCACTGCGCGGCAAGAAAGACTGGAGAAAATGGCATCGGCTGCATCTTTTACACACCTGGCGCACTGACGTCAGGAAAGAGGTGACAGCAACCAACGCCGGACCAGGACTTTAGAATTCAGGCTGACTGACTGCGGGTAGCCTGCCAGCAGGATAACCCAAGTGTAATGACTGCAACAGTGAAACACAATGAACATCAGGGAAGATTCAGAGACTGTGGTGTTGTTCTACAGAACATGGATGATTCAGAGATTGTGCTGTCAGATTACAGATCGCTCAGGATTCAGAGACTGTGGCGTCAGACTAAAGAAGACAAAGGATTTACAGAATGTGGTATCAGACTACAGAACATGAGAATTCAGAGGCTGTGGTGTTAGACAATAGAAACTAGAGGATTCAGTGACTGTAGTGTCACAGAACAGAAATTGGAGGATTCGGAGACTGCGGTGTCTGAGAATAGAACATGGAGAATTCAGAGGCTGTGGTGTCAGTCTACAGAACATGGAGAATTCAGAGACTGTGGTGTCAGTCTACAGGACATGGAGGATTCAGAAACTGTGGTGTCAGACTACAGAACATGGAGAATTCAGAGAATGTGGTGTTAGACAACAGAACATGGGAGAAATCCAGAGACTGTGGTGTTAGACAACAGAAGAAAGAGGATTCAGAGACAGTGGTTTTACACAGCAGAACATGGAGGATACAGAGACTGTGGTGTCAGACTACAGAATATATAGGATTCAGAGACTGTGGTATCTGTCTACAGGACATGGAGGATTTGGAGATTTTATTGTCAAACTACAGAATATGGAGGATTCAGAGAATGTGGTGTTAGACTACAGAACATGGAGGATTCAGAGACTGTGGTTTGACACAACAGAACATGGAGGATTCAGAGACTGTGGTGTCAGACAACATAAATTGGATTATTCAGAGACTGTGGTGTCAGAGTACAGAACATGGAGGATTTTGAGCCTGTTGTGTCAGACTACAGAACATGGAGGAATCAGAGACTGTGGTGTCAGTCTTAAGATCTTGGAGAATTTAAAGACTGTGGTGTGAGATTACAGAGCATGGAGGATTCACAAACTGTGGTGATAGACAACAGAAAGGTCAGCTGTGTAAAATTTTGCCATAACGGTAGCTGTCCTTGCCTTTACTGCTGCAGTATTTATTACCATATTGGATTACCTGCCGTGGAAGCCCAAATGTCTGGCCCGTCTACTAAAGACTAGTTGTTGTTTATTTAAAAGGTACGACAAACATCACCTGAATGCTCCTTGCATAGCATAGCATAAGGCATAATCGTGACATTCAGGCCTAACATAAACAGAACTAATTGTCCCAGGAGGAACACCAGTCCAAGGAACCCAAGAGGTCATCTGTACATCCAGGAAGGCAAGAGACTATGGGGATGGAATGAGGGAGTGAATACTGCAGCAGTGAAGGCAAGGACATCTACCCTTATGGTAAGATTTTTACACAACTCTACTATGTCCTTACATTCACTGCTGTAGTATTAATTACCATGCGGGAGAGTGCCAATGTTCAAGAGGAAACTGGGGAGGGAGAAGGAGCAGAAGATTCCCATAAAAAACCTGAAGAATGGCATTAGCAAAACCAGATCTTGCTCTATAGATACCATCTAAGTTGTAGTGCTTGGTAAAGGTATGCACAGAAGTCCAGATAGCTGCTTCAGGAATAGAGTTAGTATCTTAGTCCTTGGAAAAGGTACCAGAAGAAGCCACAGGTCTAGTAGAATGAGCCTTAACTGAAGAGGGAATGCTCTTGCCATGAAAAGTGTAACAAAAGGAAACAGACATAGAAAGCTAAGAATAAATACTTTGCTTGGATTCTATAAGTCCCAAAGATCTAGTATGAAAAGAAACACATAAATGATCAGATTTTCTAATAGCCTTAATCATATCCAAATAAACCTTGGATTGCCTATGCATGTCCAATGTATGCAGCACCCTCTCACTGTCATCTTGCAGAGAGGGGAAAAAAGTAGGCAAATTAATGGACTGGTTAAGTGAAAGATCATTAATGACTTTAGGCATAAAAGAAGGGTTAATGTGCAAAGACACTCTGTCCTCATGAAAGATCAAAAAATGAGGACAAGCCATAAGGGTCTGCGACTCAGACAGCCATCTGGCAGAAATAAAAGAACAGTCTTCCAGGAACATTGATGCAAGGAGACTGAAGCAGCAGGCTCAAAAGGAGCCTGAGTCAACTTCTCCAAAACAAAGTTAAGATCCCAGGGAGGAGGAACAGGCTTCCTGCAAGGTCTAATATTAAGAATGCCTTTAAGAAATTGTTTCACCTCAAATCTAGAAGCTAGAGGAGGAGTAAAAGACAAAGAGAAAAAGGCAAACAAGCAAAGATAGCTGATAAGTGGGCCTTAATAGAAGAATAGGTCAAATCGGCATTGAGAAACTCACACAAATAAGAGAGAACCAAAGGAACATCCACATTAAGTGGGTCCAGGTTGCAAGAGAGACACCAAATATAAAACTTCTTCATTTGGATAAGTAGGATTTCCTAGTAGTAGGTTTCCTGGCCTCTTGCAGGACTTGCAGCACATCCTCTGAAAACAGTGTCTATGAGGAATCAAAATCCCATCACCCACAGTGTCAGCTAAAGTGTGGACAGGTGGGGATGGATGAGAGATTCGAAGAGTGATTTGATCCACCTGTGAGGTAAATTGTGATGATTGCCCTTGGCTAGATACAGAAGTAGAGGGGACCAGTGCTGTTGTGGCCAAAAGGGATTCACCAACAAGATTTTTGGAGCATCCTGTTGAATTTTGAGCAGGACATTTGGAATGAAAGGAAGGGGAGGGAATGCATAAAGAAACATCCCCTTCAAAGAAAATGAGAGGTAATTAACTTTCCATACCAGAGGACCTGGAACTCTGACACAAAACAGAATAAGTTATCTGTTCAGAGGGGAGGCAAAAAGATCCGCTTGAAGAGTACCCCACTGGTGGATAATGTCCAGAAACACATCCCTGTGAAGCAATCATTCATGGGACTGAGTTAAGGAACTGCTCAGAGTGTTTGTCATAGTGTTTTGACCAGAAGGGATATAAGCTGCCTGAAGAGTCACTTGATACTTGACAGCAAGATCCCATACCAAAACTGCCAGCCAGCAAAGAAGATAAGATCTAATTTCTCCATGTTTATTGTTGATATACCACATCACTGTGGTATTGTGTGTGAAAACCTTGAGAGGCCCTGGAGAGAAAAGAGGATGAAAGGCCTGAAGAGCAAGCAGAAGAGATCTCATCTCTTTGACACTGATGTGCTCCTTCTGCTGACAGGGCAACCACATCCCCTGTACCTTCAGGGAGCCAAATGTTGCCTCCCATCCCATGTCTGAAGCATCTGTGAACAATTCCTGAGAAGCAAAAGGGGGATGAAAAGGAATCCCTGGATTCAGAATCAATTGCTGAATCCACCAGTGAAGTTCCTATGTGAGACAAGGAAGAAGAGGAACCACAAAGTCTAAAGGATGTGCATGTTGGAGCCACACTGACTTCAGAAAGTTTGGCCAGAGGGAGCATCGGAATGGTGGATGCCATGAAACCCAGAGCTCTCAGATATTCCCTGGTGGTAATGGAAGTCAGTGGAAGAAGAGTGTGAAAGAAAGAAATAAGAGTTAAGGCCTTTGGAGGGGGCAGGGATGCAAGTACTGGCACCATCTGAATCCTGCAATCCAGAAAAAATATGATCCTGAGAAGAAGTCAGAGAAGGCTTTTTAAAATTTATAGTGAACCCCAAGCTCTAAAGAAGGTAAATGGAAAAATGTAGATTTTTGCAAAAGGATCTCTGGAGAGGATGCCTGAATCAACAGGTGATCTAAGTAAGGAAATATTTGGATACATAGAAGGCTGCAAAAAGCAATCGCAGGAGCAAGGCATTTGGTGAACACTCATGGGACAGTAGAAAGGCCAAAGGGCAAAGCACAGAATGGAAAATGCCAAAAATCAACAGAGAAATGCAAAAATTTCCCGAAAAGAGGAAGTAGGATCGGAATATAGAGATAAGCATCCTTAACCTCAAGAAGCACTAAAAAAACAAGAAATAACAAAAATTCCAACAGGGCACGTATCTGTAACTGCAAAAAAGTCAGCAAGCAGGCATAGGTAGTCCCTGCAGACTGAAAATGCATTCAACTGGCAGAAAATGGGCACAGGAAAACAGACCAATGGTGAAAAGATAAGTTCAGAACTATCAGCAAAGAAGTTCTGTTTGTGGAAGTCCTGAAAGTCACCTTTATACTCTATGAGCATTTGGGTGACATTTGGCATAACTTTTAAATAAGGAACAAGTAGTCTTTGGTAGACTGTCCGGACATTCAGGCTTCTGCAGCAGGGAATCCCATATGGTAATGAATACTGCAGCAGTGAATGTAAGGACATCATGGAAGATTCAGAGACTGTGATGTCAGACAACAGAACATGGAGGATTCAAAGACTGTGGTGTCAAACAACAGAACATGGAGGAATCACAGACTGTGGTGTCAGATTACAGAAAATACAGTTGTGTAAAATCTTACTATAATGATATATGTCCTTGCCTACACTGCTGCAGTATTCATAACTTATGGGATTCCCTGCCATGTAAACCCATTGTCTGGCCAGTCTACCAAAGCCTGCCATTGCTTTAAGGTATGCTGTATATCACCTAAATGCTCCTCACGTAGTGTACCACATAAAGGTGACATTCAGCATACCATCCTCAGAACTGATAGCTCCAGTAGGAACAGCAGTCCAAGGAAAACCAAAGAGAACCTGCACATCCAGGAAGGAAAAAGGACTAGGGATAGATGGAGGGAGCGAATACTGCAGCTGTGAAGACAAGGAAATGTACCGTTATGTTAAGATTTTACACAACTGTAGTATGTCCTTACATTCATACCAGCAGTATTTATAACTTATGGGAGAGTGCCAAAGCTCAAGAAGGAACTTGGGAGGAGGAAGCAGCAGCAGAGCCCTCTACGAAGTCATGAAGAATGGCATCAGCAAAACCATCTCTAGCTCTGGAGACACCATCCAGCTTGTAGTGTTTGGAAAATTATGCACAGAAGTCCAGGTAGCTGCTTCAAGAATATAATTTGTTGCTCATCCAGTCAGGATAAAATAGACGAGTTTTTGTGGGTTCTGTTCAAGCAGCTTTATTATGTATAAACACATCAGGATTGAGGCTTAATAACTTTATCTTAGATAAACTTATAAACAAACTAGCTATTATGTTCATACATGCTCATTCTCTGGCTGTACTCCTAAAATGGCACTGAAGCTAGCAAGTGCTTGCTATTTATAAGATTAATAAATTTATAAGCTTAATAAATTTAACTTAGATAAGCTTATAAAACAAACTAGCTATTACACTCATACATGCTCACTCTCTGGCTGCACTCACAAAATGGCACTGAAGCTAGCATGTGCTTGCTATTTTTATGCACATGCTCTCCTTGAAACACTTCTTAAAGATACAATACACACGCACTATTCTACAGATTTAGTGACTGAGCCCTTGGAAAAAGCACCAGAAGAATCACAGCTTGGAAACAGCCAGTCCTAAAGACCTAGGATGGAAGGAAACAAACAACTGATCAGATTTTCTGATATCTTTAGTCTTATTCAAATAAACTTGGAGCTGTCTATGAATGTCTAACGTATGCAGCACCCTCTCACTGTCAGATTGCAGAAAGGAGAAAAAAGTAGGCAAATTAATAGACTGGTTAGGTGACAACTCATTAACCACCTTGGGCATAAAAGAAGGATTAGTACACAAGGACAACCTGTCCTCATGAAATATCAAAAAAGGCAGACAAGCCAGAAGAGGTTGCAACTCAGACACCTATCTGACAGAAATAAGAGCTAACAAAAGAACTGTCTTCCAAGAACAATGTCACAAGGAAGCTGAAACAGCAGGCTTAAAAGGAGTCTGAGTCAATTTCTGCAGAACAAAATTAAGATCCCAGGAAGAAGGAACAGGCTTCCTGGGAGGTCTAATATTAAGGATGCCTTTAAGAAATTGCTTAGCCTCAAATCTAGAAGCTAACAGGGGAGTTAAAGGCAGACAAGCAGAAGGAGCTGATAAGTGGGCCTTAATAGAAGAATAGGCCAAACCAGCATTGAGCAACTCACACAAATAAGAGAGAACCAAAGGAACATCCACAGTAAGTGGGTCCAGGTTATGATAAAAACACTAAATAGAAAACCTCTTCCATTTAGATAAGTAAGATTTCCTAGTAGTAGGTTTCCTGGCCTCCTGCAGGACCTGCAGCACATCCTCAGAAAAAAAGGTGTCTATGAGGGATCAAAACCCTATCACCCACAGTGTCAGTTGATGTGTGGACAGGTAGGGATGGATAAGAGATCACTTATCTTCTGTGAGTAGATCCACCCTGTTAGGCAACTTGTGATGACTGCCCTTTGGCTAGATGCAGAAGTAGAGGGAATCAGTGCTGTTATGGCCAAAAGGGAATCACCAGCAAGATTTTAGGAGCATCCTGTTGAATCTTGAACAGGATTCTTGGAATGAGAGGAACGGGAGGGAATGTATAAAGAAACATCCCCTTCCAAGAAAATGAGAGAGAGTCCACCTTCCATATCAGAGGACCTGGGACTCTGGCACAAAACAGAGGAAGTTGTCTGTTCAGAGGGGAGGCAAAGAGATCTATTTGAGGAGTACCCCACTGGTGAACAATGTCCAGAAACACAGCTCTTAGGTTCATAGGTTCATAGGTTCATACTAGGCTATCTGCCCTGGGGCAATTATAAGCCTAGCCCGATTCTGTATGGCTTACGCCACCCCTTGATTTGAGTATACTGTACCCTTTTTAAGGTTTAGTTTACTGTGCCTCTGTCTAATAGTGACACAGGAGTAATCCCTGGGACAAACCTACGATCCCCCATCCACTTATCGAGATTCTTCTTGAAGAGATTCAGTGAGGTGCTCTGCCTCACATGAACTGGAATTCTATTCCAGAGCGAAGGGAGCCTCTGGGTTATGAACCTGTCCCTCCAGCAAGTTCTATTTATTTCTGTGCTGAGGTTCAAGTCCCTCGAGCGTGTGGCTCTAAGGGATTTAGATTTACTGAGGTGGAGCATGTCCATTAATTCTGGATTTGACATAGCTTTGTATGTCAGGCATAGATCGCCTCGAAGTAGGCGGTATGCAACTGAGTAGAGCTGGAGTTTTTTTAACCGAGCAGTATATGGCATCTGTTTGAGACCCTTGATCCTCTTGATGAGATACTTTTGGGGTCTTTCTAATTGCTGCAGGTGTCGGGTAAGGTACATCCCAAAAAGGGCATTGTATTCTATGATGGGCCTGATGAGGGATGAATAAAGGGGCACGATTACCTCTCTTGATCTAGATGTGAAACCCTTCGTGATGAGGTGGGCTATGTAGAAGGACTTTCTAACCACTTTGGCAATGTGGTTTTCAAAGGAGAGATTGCTATCAACTTGGGTCCCCAAGTCTCTAATAACTTTCTCTGTACTTAATGAGTTTCCGCCTATGTGGTAATTTGTGGGCACATTGTTTTTGCCAAAGGGTATGACTATACATTTTTTGGCATTTAGCTTTAAACCATGGTGCTGGCACCAGTTATCTGTCTCTGTGAGACCTTTTTGAAGGATGTTTGTGTCAGCTGGAGAGTTGATTATGGCACCCAGTTTGCAGTCGTCTGCGAACTTGGTGAGCCATAGTCCTCCCACGTTTGCCTGTACCCCGGAAAAGTATATACCGAACAAGAGTGGTCCCAGGACAGAACCCTGTGGGACGCCACTTGTGACCGGTTTTGAGTCTGACATGGCTCCAGCAACTCTCACTCTGTGGGTTCTGTCTTTGAGCCAGTTTGCGACCCATCTTGTGACATAGGGGTTTATATTTAAGCTGGATAGCTTATCTATGATGCCCGAGTGGGGTATCGTGTCAAATGCCTTTGCAAGGTCCAGATAGGCTGTGTGGACTACCTTTCCTTCATCTATGGCTTTGGTGACTATTTCAAAGAAGTCAACCAGGTTCAAAAGGCAGGATCTGCCCTTGACAAAGCCGAACTGGGTAGGATCTAGTGTCTGTAGGTCCCCAATGTCTTTGTTTATGAGCTCCATGATGATCCTCTCCATAGCCTTGCAAACTAAGCTAGTCAGGCTTATGGGGCGATAGTTTCCAGGGTCCGTAGATGCTCCACCTTTGTGGAGTGGGACCACTGTTGCTGTACGCCATTCTGTGGGCACATATCCTGTAGTGAGGCTGAGATTGTATAGCTGTTTTATTTGAGGGATTAGTTCCTCTTGAAGTTCATGTAGGACGCAACCTGGGACGCCATCTGGTCCCATGGAAGCAGTGATTTTTGCTTTGGAGAGGGCAGCCTTCACCTGAGCATCTGAGATGTTTGGGAGGCAGCCCTCTGCCGGGATAGATATTTGCTCTTTGGGGGGGAAGAAGTTCGCACTGAACCTGTCTGCCAGGATATTGGCGATGTCTGTGGGTTCAGTGTATTTTTTGTCGTTTAGAATCAACTCAGAACAAGTCTGGGAGTTGCATCCCAAGTTTCTAACATAACTGAAAAAGCCTTATGATTGTCTTTGGTGTCCTGTGCAATTTTTCTCTTGAAGCTGGCCTTGGAGGATTTTATGAGGGATTGTAATTTTTTGCTAGTACTGATCAGAGATGCCTTCCCTATTAGGGATTTTGCTCTATCATGTAGTAGCTTCCTCCTTCTGTTGTACAGTTTATTTATGGCAGGGGTCCACCAGACTGGATGCCTGCCTTTGGATGATTGGGTCTTGGTTTTGTTTGGGATAGCATGATCCATGCATTCCTGGAGATGTCTGTAGAATGCATTTATATAGGATTCTGCAGTTTGGGCTGTAGTTTCCACTGGCCCTGTGGTCTTGAAGGATTCCACTTCGGTTTTGAGAAGTGAGAAGTTCGCTTTTGAGAAGTTTTTCACTGTGGTTTTCTAGGCTGGGGGTGGGGTCGGGATGTGGACATCCAGTGAAATTAATTTATGGTCTGATCTTACCAATGAGGGATATACTTCTGGTGTGGAGCATAGAGTCCCCATGTTGGTAATGATCAGGTCTAGTATGTTGTCCCCTCTTGTGGGAGTGGTGACTAGTTGTTCCATAGCATTTGAGTTTACATTTATTGGGATTGAGCAAAGGACCTACTCAGAGTGTCTGTCACAGTTTTCTGATCTGAAGGAATATAAAATGCTGGAAGAGCCTCTTGATACTTGACAGCCAGATCCCATAACCAGAATGGTCAGCCGGCAAAGAATGTAAGATCTTGTTCCCCCTGTTTCTTGCTATATCACATAATTGTGATATTGTCTGTGAATACCTTGAGAGGCCCTGAAGAGAAAAGAAGATGAAAGGCCTGAAGAGCCAGCATAAGAGCTCTCATCTTTTTGATGCTGATGTGCTCCTTCTGCTGACAAGGTGACCACACTCCCTGAACCATCAGGGAGCCAAATGTTGCTCCTCATCCCGCATCTGAAGTGTCTGTGAATAGGTCCTGAGAGAGAAGAGAGCTCTGTATTCATAGACAACTGCTGAATTCACCACAGATGTTCCTTCTTGATACAAGGGAGAAAAGGAACTGTAAAGTTTAGAGGATGCGCATGTTGAAGCCACACAACATTCATAAACCACTGGAATTTCTACATCTGGAGTTTGGCCAGAGGGAGCATCGGAATGCTGGAAGCCATGAACCACAGAGCTCTCAGAAACTCCTGGCTGTAATGGAGGCCAGAGAAAGAAGAGTCTGAAAGTAAGAAATGAGAGTTAAGGCCTTTGGAGGAAACAGGGATGCCAGCATTGACACTGTCTGAATCCTGCAACCCAGAATGACATGATCCTAAGAAGGAGTCAGGAAAGACTTTTTGAAGTTGATCGTGAACCCCAGGCTCTAAAAAGAAGAAATGATAAAATTAAGATTTTGCAAAAGGACCTCTGGAAAGGATGCTTGAATCAGCAGGTTGTCCAGGTAAGGAAATATTTGGATTCCTTGAAGCCTGAAAAAAGCAATCACAGGAATGAGGCATTTGGTGAACACCCTTGAGGCAGTAGAAAGGCCAAAGGACAAAGCACGGAACTGAAAATGCCAGGAATGAACAGAGAAATGCACAAACCCCATGAAAAGAGAATGGATCGGAATACGGCGATAAGCATCCTCAAGATCCAGAGACACCAGAAAGGCCTGAGAGAGCAAGAGAGGAAAAAGGGTCTGAAGGGACAACATCCAAAAGGAAGACACCTTCAGAAAAGTGTTTAGATGAGAGAGGTCTATAATCGGTCTCCAAGTACCTTTCTTTCTGGGCACTAGAAACATTCTTGAATAAAACTCATTTCCCCTTTGGGATACAGGCACCTCTTGAATAGTACCCTGAGACAAGATATCTCAAATAACCTCTGGGAAAAAAGGAAGCTGTTCCTGAGGAGACTGAGGAATCCCCATAAAAGGAGGATGGGAAAACCAAACCATGAAGTACCCATGACAAATTATTGACAGAACCCAAGAATCCTGGGTGATTCGAAGTTAAATAAGAAAAGAAAGGTGAAGAGAAAGAGGAATGTGGCTGGGAACAGGTAAATAGTCAGATAGCATCTGGTTTGTCAGGAAAGGAAGGCTTTAGAATTCCTGCAGTCTGAGTGGCCGTAACAGGAGGAGCCTGTTTACCACCCTTTTTACCTTTAGCAGGAGTGTGAGATTGCTTACGAGCAAAGGCTGGCTAAGAAGGATAGTTTCTCTGAAATTTATGCACAGGAGAAACAAGGACATGTTTAAGCTCCTGTGAGGCCTTCATCTTATCCTGAAGAGACTTAAAACAGCTGCCACTTCCCCAAACAAAATTTTATTATCCAGAGAAGCATCCATCAACTTAGCCTTAATATCATCAGGTAAAGGTTGAAGCCTAAGCCAAAAATACCTCCTTAGTGCAGAACCAAAAGCACCAGCCTTGGCAGAAGGTGGTAGCTTGGATGAAGGAAGCAATAGAGGCAGCTTATCAGAGGCTAATAGACACCACAGAGGTGTCAGCAGCAGGACATTTGAACAAAAAGGAACAATCCTCAGGCACCCTATAAAACATATCAACTTCTTGGTAGCAGGGGACAGAGAATCAGGCACTATAGAGGCATCAGAAATAACATCTAGTAAAGCAGGCAAGACAGGAGGAATAGCTGCAGGTTTAGGAGATTCCATCTCCAGTAACTCATAGTACCTTTGACAGATATCAGAAACCTGGGCACAATCCCACTTAAAAAAATTCATCTTCCTAGAGATCATATCCACAAAGGAAATTTCCTCAGAAGGAGTATCTAGAGTATTAGATTCCTCCTTCTCAGACCCTTGGTCTAAAGGAGAAGGAACCTGGGTAGAATAAGTAAGGGATTCTTCACCAGAATCCAACTCTTCCTCAGAAGAATACAGTTTCCTGGGCCTTTTAAGTGTAGAAGAGAACCAAGGAGGAGAAAGAACCAAATCCCCTTAGGGAGGCCTTAATGACATTAAAGCATTCAATTAATCTTGAGTAAAGTCCTGCCACTCACTTTGTGGATCCCTAGCAGGAGGAGAAATATGTTTAGTTTTCTGTTTCTTTTTAAGGGAATGTCCATCCTAGACAACTGAGAAGGCTGTGACTCAGAATGGCATTCCACAACCGTAATAGGAACATCTTCCCTAAGAAGAACCTGTTCAACCCCCCTAGACCCTTCAGAAACAATCAACTGTGGTTCCCCGAACATCCAAAATGGACACCTGCAAAGCCTCGTCGGACATGCTGCCTGCCAGATCCTCACCAGCCTCCAACCCAGACACTACAGAGAAATCTGACAACACAGCCAGGTGAGGCTCCTGGTTTGTAATAACCTCAGGAGAGGCTGGACAGCAGAGGATTCTAGTCTTACCGTTTTCACCTTCTTCTTCCCTGATGGCTGACCCTTGGGTGGGAAGTTCCAATCATAATATCTTTAGCAAGAAGCTTAAGATGCTGGTTCTCAGGATATAAAGAAAAGAAAGAAAGCCTGCTATGAAGAGTTTTAGGATAAACGCCTGACAAATCGAACAAGATATATGGTTGTGAGAAGCTCCTAGGCAAAAAAGGAACTTATTGTGGTGGTCTTTATGGGGAATTTGTCTCCCACACTGGCATTTACCCTTCCTGGATGACATTAACCCCCCCAAACAGTAAAGAAAAACTCAAGAAAAAAACAAAACCACCAACTAGGTACTTATCTGCAAAGGTGAGGACTTTGACAAACAGGAGTAATCACTGGAATACAAACAAACAGTACAAATGGCAGAAAACGGATGGAGGCAAACAGACCAATGGTGGAAAACAGTGTTCAGACTGGCGGCAAAGAAGATGTTCTTCATGTTTCACTGTTGTAGTCTTTACATTTGGGTTATCTACCTGCAGGTAGCCCTCAGCCGGCCTGAATATCAAAGTCTTGGATTCCTGCATCGGATGCTGTCTCTTCTTCCATGATGTCAGGTCGTCAGGGATATAAAACATGCAGTTGACACCATTACATCAGTCTTTCTTGCCACACGGTGCCCGAAGCAAAAGCAGTTCGCAAGTGCTGGTCAGCTGACTCCTGAAATTTTCGTTTTCGAGTTTCAGAACCGAAGTCTTCGAAAAAAGCTAAGTACCCCATTGGGGATCCTTTTTCTTGCTCTTAACTGATGTCAGTAAAAGTTAACAATTCTCTTACCTGTGGAAAGCAAATACCTCATAAAGATTTTCATTCATACTGCATTCCTTGCTTAGCCCAGACCACGACGTCCCTTGCTGTCGGTTTTGTGCCTTATTCAACCCCCAAACTATTTGTTGTCGGTCTATTTTTGCAGCAAATTATTTTGGTACTTGATTTAACTATCCAGAAATGGCTTTGGTAAGCCATCCGACTACCGATATTCTGAAAAAATATAAGGATAAAGACAGAGACAGATCGCATAGGTCCAAAACTGCCGACGATGCTTCCGTTAAGCTAGTCGCCAGTTCGCAGGTACTCAGTGAGGTGCTTTCACAGCCCCTGATACCCACTACTTCAGATTCACAGGCCTCTACTGAGACCCATTCAGAGTCCAGTATGCCACGAGGTGCTTCTTCGACTATGCAACCTGCGAATGTCTCTACCTTGGATGGGTCCAGAGCCGCTGTGCAGACACCGGCTTCTGAGGGTGTATTCAGGCCTACAGATTTGCATTTTAAACTGACTTCATCTTCTTCATCAAGGCCTAAAACTCGACTCACGCCTAGAAAACCGACGTCCAAACCACATGGTCAGGCCCATATGCCTAAAAAACAAATGCTTAGAATGGCTGAAGACCTTATTACTTTAAGAGACCTAGAACTGATTTTCCTTCTGATTCTTCAGATCAGGATTCCGAAATTTCTGTTTTTTCTGATTGCCAGGATTTGCCCTTATTTATCTATGAGGATTCTGATGCAGAGGATTCCATTCCCTCTGCTTCCCCTCCAGAAGACTTTTCGTTTGGTGAAACCTTGCACACTGTTAGGGAGCATTTCCGCTGGGAAGGCCAGGATTACTCGGACTCCAAAAAGAGGTTTAGGGAATTCTTACTCCTCCCTCAACACAGGCCTTTAGCTATAACTCCTGTTATGGACATTGTAGATGATGCCTTCTTGGAATCTAGCCTGGCCCCAGACACTTTACCTCCAGCTCCCAGAAAACCTGACAGGTATTACAGGGGTTCCTATCAGCAGACCGAAGATGCATGTTTTCGAATGCACCTTGGTTGAACTGACAAAACTGAAACTGCAAAATATCGAAGTGGCATGTAAGCAAATTCTTTCCCAGGGAAAGAATTCGCTTAGCCGCTTTGGTACTTTGCCGTTTTTGTCACTGTAGTGCAGTCTCGGAGTTGGCATATTTAAGTATGGTCATTGGGAGGTGCGGGGGGGGTGTGTGAAGCCCCCCACTTAATCTCATGTTTTAATGTGCTTTCTTTTTTTTTTTTTTTGTTGGATTCCACTTCCACCCTTACCAACCCCAAATGGTTGGCCAGACCTACCCCCAAATCAGTGGGCAGAGGCTCAACAGCATGTTCTCTCTCTTCTAAGTATCAGGGCTATTCAACCTGTCTCAGCAGAAGAAATGGGACAGAGTTTTTACTCAAGACTTTTCCTGGTACCCAGAAAAGACAGCTCCTGGCATCCTATCCTGGACCTCTCTATTCTAAACACCTTTTTGGTAATCTCAAAATTCAGAATGCTAACACTTCAACAGCTGCTTCCTATGCTGGGCAAAGATGCCTGGTTGGCAACTTTAGACTTGAAGCTTACCTGCACATTCCAATAAGGGAATCTTGCAGGAAATACCTACACTTCAGAGCAGGCTCCATGCACTATCAGTTCTCTGCACTTCCCTTTGGTTTACCTACTGCGTCCAGGGTATTCACAAAGTGTCTAGCTCCAGCCATTACATTTTGCAGGCAGAGAAATATTCAAATATACCCATACCTGGATGATTTTCTAATTCAGGCAGAAAGCCAAAACTTGCTATTAAAACATCTGGCATTTGTAAAGAAACTTCTAACCTCACTGGGGTACATCATAAACGAAAAGGAATCTCACCTAGTACCCTGCCAACTGATTGTATTCCTGGGAGCAAGCTTGAACACAACTTCCCAGATGGCTTTCCTCATGCCAGAGAAACAAGTTTATTTGACAGCCTACTTCAAACTACTGGCCACAAAGACCCAGCTATCTGCAAGGAAAATTCTGCAAGCCCTGGGGTTCATGGCCCCTTGCATTCTACTAATTCCATATACAAGACTGCATATGAGGAAACTACAATGGTATCTAAAAAGCCTATGGTGCCAACATTCTCAGGACCTGGAAAAAATTATTTCTATCATTCCTTGTATAAAGACAGAGTTCCTTTGGTGGGCAGAGGCCTGCCACTTCAACAAAGGGCTCTCTTTCAATTTACCCCCTGCCACCCAAACCCTAACAACAGACACATCAGACTATGCATGGGGGGGCTCACTTGGCAGAGCAGTGCATTCAGGGCAAATGGAACCCGAGTCAGATGCACCTGCATATCAACCAAAAAGAAATGTTAGCTGTACAGAATTCCCTGACAGCCTTCAAGGACCACATCCTTTCAGGGCAATTATTGGTAAAGACAGACAACACCACAGGGGGGAACCCACTCGCATCCTCTCTGCAGACTAGCCATGGCTCTGTGGAACACAGCCTTGAGCTACCAAGTGCACCTATAAGCTCAATTCCTGACAGGCAAGCTAAATTTACTAGCAAATGACCTAAGCAGAAATCTCATGGACTCCAGAAATAGACCTGTTTGCCTCCCCTCAGAACTACGAATTTGACAAATTCTGCACAAGGACTCCCCACACTCAAACTTGGAAAGTGGATGCCCTGTCCTTTACCTGGTAAAGCCTCTAGGTTTATGCCTTTCCCCCTCTGCCTCTCCTCTCGAAGATTCTGCTAAAGATCAAACAGGACAAACCAAGGACAATATTGATTGCAGCAGACTGGCCATGCCAGCATTGGTACCCCCTCTTGTGCAGTATGATACTGATGGAGCCATGGCACCTACCTCAGACACCTTCCCTGCTGTCCCAGTAGACGGGCCAGATGCTGCACCCTCAACTTCAAACCCTGAACCTTGCAGCCTGGCTAATCCCTTGAGCTCTCCCATAGCATCCCTCAGTAAGCAGGTGCTAGATGTTATTCTGGAAGCAAGGAGGCCTAGCACTTGTAAATCTTATGCTGAAAAGTGGAAAAGATACTGTTCCTGGAGCCAAACTCAGAGGATGGGCACAACAGTGTCCAGCTTACCTCATATTCTTCAGTACTTAACAGAAATGCTCCACAAGGGCCTGTCCTTCTCGTCAATTAAAATTCATGCCTTTGCCATTTCAGCACATTATAATACTGAACCACCCCTCTTCTCTCACTCCCTGCTAAAGCAGTTCCTCAGAAGGGCCAAAAATTTAAGACACCCCAGGTGAGCCCCTACTCCAGCCTGGAACCTATTGTTAAAGCTCACTCTCCCTCCATTTAAACCAGCTGCAACTGCAGAGTTGAAATTCCTTTGTTGGGAAACAGCTTTCCTTCTAGCCATTACTTCAGCAAGAAGATTCTCTAAATTATAGGCCTTCATGGCAGTGGAGCCCTTCATTATCTTCCATGCAGACAGGGTTTCCCTCAGGACCATTCCTTCCTTTATGTCCAAGGTGGTGTCTAGTGTGGTCCTAAATCAGTCCATTCGTCAGCCTGCTTTTTACCCAAATCCACAAAACAAAGGTGAAAGAATACTGCACTCTTTGGATGTGCACAGACAACTTATATTTTATTTGGACAGGACCAAGCATCTCAGAAAATCTGAACATCTGCTAGTTGGCTTTGCTGCAGGGGCAGAGGGGAAGGCCATTTCAAAGCAAACCATTTCTAAATGCATAGCCCATTGCATTTATTTCTGCTATAAGCACCATGGAAAAACTACCCCACAGGGGATAAGATCACACTCCACCAGGGCTGCATCTACCTCTACAGCCTTCCTCAGAGGAGTCCCTACCATGGACAACCTAGAAGCTGCTACCTGGAGCTCAGTCCATACCTTCACCAAGCATTACCACATGCCTATTTTTTCTAAATCCAGAGCTGGTTTTACCACTGCAGTCTTGCAGGGCCTTATAGCTGGTCCTAATGCTCTCTAAATTCCTCCTCCCTTCCTTAGCTTTGGGAATCAACCCAAATGTAATGACTGCAACAGTGAAACACAAAGAACATAGTATAGGTGTGTACACTTACCATAAATGTAGATGTTTGAGTGTATTCACTGTTGCAGTCCTGGTTACCCTCCCTCCAGCCCCCTAACTTCTCTTGGCTTTAACTTCCTTCTTGTTTGGTGTAGTTAAGCTTTCCAGTGTATTTGCTTTTTGTTGGAGGTGTAACCTAACATATAATTGCTTCCCATTATGGGGGCACCTGACATCTGGGGCAAGAAAAACTGATGTAATGGCGTTGGCTGCATGTATTATACCCCTGACGACCTGACATCATGGAAGAAGAGACAGCATTCGACGCAGGAATCCAAGACTTTGATATTCAGGCCAGCTGAGGGTTACCTGCAGGCAGATAACCCAAATGTAATGACTGCAACAGTGAATACACTCGAACATCTACATTTATGGTGAGTGTACACAACTGTATTTTCTGAGGATGGTATGCCTGAATGTCATCTTTATGCCCTACACTATGCGAGGAGTGTTTAGATGACGTTCAGCGTACCTTAAAGCAATGGTAGGCTTCAGTAGACTGGCCGGATGACAGGCTTTCATGGCAGGGAATCCCATAAGCTATGAATACTACAGCAGTGAATGTAAGGATATCATGAGGGATTCAGAGACTGTGGTGTCAGGCAGAACATGGAGGATACAGAAACTGTGGTGTCAGATAAAATGTGGAGAATTGAGAGACTGGTGTGTCAGACTACAGAATATGGAGGATTCAGAGACTGTGGCATCAGACTATAGAACATAAAGGATTCAGAGACTGTTTTGTGAGTCTAAAGAACATGGTGAATTCAGAAACTGTGGTTTCAGACTGCAGAACATGGAGGATTCACTGACTGCGGTGTCAGACTATCGAACATGGAGGTTTCAGAGACTGTGGTGTTCGACAGCAGAACATGGAGGACTCAGAGACTGTGGTGTCAGACAACAGAACATGGAGGATTCAGAGACTGTGGTGTCAGACAACAGAAAATGCAGGATTCAGAGATTGGTGTCAAACTACAGACCATGCAGGATTCAGTGACTGTGGTGTCAGACCACAGAACATGAAGGAATAACAGACTCAGAGAACTGTAGAGAACTCAGAGACTGTGGTATCAGACTACAGAACATGAAGGAATCCGAGACTGTGGTGTTGGGCACAGGAGCGGCCCTAGGTCAACTGGTGGCCCTAGGCAAAAGGGCTCCACGGCGCTCCCCAACTCATTACCTGGTGCCCCCATCCTAATCTACCTACACCAAATAAACACTGGGAAAGTGCCCCTGCTAGACCGGCACCCTAGGCGGCCGCCTAGTTGGCCTATGCTTAAGGCCGGCCATGGTTGGGCAGCAGAACATGGAGGATTCCATGACTCTGGTATCAGACTACAGAACATGAAGGATTCAGAGACTGTGGTGTCACACATAGCCGGTTTTAGGCACCAGCGAACCCTGCGGTCGCTGGGGGCCCCCTGGTCCTGGGGGGCCCCCAACCACTGCAACTTATGTTATCTTGATATTTTGTAACATGTCAGTCAAACCAACAAATGCTAGTACAGCAAGCTTGTATACTTAAACCAGGTAAGTAACAATAACTCGTATTTATCTCCTTCAAAATTCAAAGATCTTTAGTTATAGTAACAGTATTTTGTCAAGTAACAAACTTTACAATTTCATTAAATATTTTACCAATGACATAATGCCCCAGCCTAGTTAAGCCCTGATGGTAGACATCCTCTTCCCTAAAATTAACAACATAGCCAGCTTTAGGTACCTGCAATAATTGTGGCTGCAGGGGGCCCCTTAATCCTCATTGACTGTGTGGGGACCCCACAAAAGCTGCTGTTGGTTGGGGAAAAATGAGGAGAAAAAATTTATTAATTTTCAATTACACTCTTTAACCTGAACAGGACTGTAATATAACCCTGTTAGGACAAAGCTGTAATGAGCATAAGCAAAGTAAGCACTAGAGAGATCAGCAGCCCCGGGTGACAGATCTCACTGCAAACTGTTGAGTTTAAGAAGAGCTGATGCTTCTAATCTTCAGGGATGGTTTCTTTTTCAGGCTTTTTATACATACTGGCAGAACAACTGATACTATAGCTCTCAACGTCTTTGCTGAAGAATTCTGTTGAGTGATAAAAATAATAGCATAATAAAGTCTCAAAATGAGGAACACATTTTATATATTACTCTAATTCACTTTGAAAAAGTTAATAGAATAACACATTTGCATCAACATGCAATTTTTAGACAATAAGTGTAAAACTCTGATTACTTGATTTAGTGTGACAGAGTAAAATTATGAGACAAAATCAGGAATATCTGTGAAATCAGGGATAGTGATAGGTATTAATTTACTACTTACTGAGGTAAATAAAATTGTCTTATCCCTGTTGCTGTTTGATGACTGCTAAACAGCAGTCACTGATCTTGTGTAGCAGTATGAGTGTTGTACAATGTACTTGCTGAAATAAGTACAAAATTAACACTGGTGTGTGTGTGTGTGTGTGTGTGTGTGTGTGTGTGTGTGTGTGTGTGTGTGTGTGTGTGTGTGTGTGTGTGTGTGTGTAAAATATCACTGATTTTTATCAATGGACACATCCAATAATGCCACACGTTATTTTTCTGGGTATCAATAGAAATTGTAGCTAACAAGTGATTATATTTCAAAAGTAAGGCATAATGTATGTTATAGGCATTCAGACACTTAGATCTTCTAGGTATCGGGTGGCCTCCACTCCCTAGACTGTATAAATAGATACAGGGGGCTCCCTTAATTATCCTTGACTGTGTGGACCCCAAAAAAGCTGTTTTTGGTTGAGGAAAAATTAGGAGAAAAAAATGCTTTCATTTTCTGATTGCATTCTTTAGCCTGGATGGAGTTATATGATATGACCCTGTTAGGATAAAACTGATAATAGCCTCTGTCCTCAACCACAAACATTCTAAAACATCCCTGCTCAGATGTTTGTGTACAGAAATTTACCGTAGGTTATGTGGGTGCTGGGGATTGTGTAGTCATCATTTCCTTTACTTTTCTAACAGACCTCAGAGGTATACAAAGAAAGTTACTTTAGCTCCTGTAGGGGCATTGTACTGCCTGGTAGCAGCAAAGTAGAATACATTATTGCAGTCATTATTTATTTTCACTTTCCTCACAATCAAACATCAGACACATATACAGCTGGTTGCCTTTGGGGTTAGGATCGAGGTGTTAGTAGGCATGCTATATATATGTATTTCAGCAGTCACTTGAAATACATGATTGTGGCCATTTGAGCCTCTGCTTTCATCCCAATCTAACACCAGAGGGTTGCATAGGCAGTGACTGTCTTTTTGGGAGGATTAGTGATGCAGGCAGTATTCCCATACAGGATCTGTGTATCCTCACAATTGACTTTTTAATTTACTTGGAGCTCATATTTTTGTCAGCTTTGAATTTTAAGTCTTGGGTACAACTTATGTCTTCACTGAAAGAAAAAAAGACTGAAATTCTTTTTTCTTACTCACAATTTTTTTTAGGCCACTTTTGGATTAAAAGATTGGGAAATGCTCTAGCTTCTGGGGGCAGCGGTTTAATGGAGTTATTTCCTAAATGGTTATTACTATGCTGACTTGGTCAAGAAAGTATATCGAAAAGACAGAAGGAAAACTAAAGCTGATAAGCAACATTGAATTTCTTTCCTTAATCATCATTTCTGTTCAAGCCATCATTGGGTAAAAAGAAAAAAACTTAAAAAGCACTTTAGAGCATATATAAAGTTATGGCTTCTTGAAAAAGCTGAAGAAAAAAGGTAAAATGTGAGAAATGGAAGAAATAAAGTAATGTGCATAAGTGGGAAGCCCAACATGGGGAAAACAGACGGGAACTCTGGAGGGTGTGTGTGTTTTGTTTTTTGTATTTGTTTTGGCGGGGGCTGAAACAGTAACCAGTGCCTAGGGTTCCATTGCATATTAGTTCTGTCCTGTACATAGAGTTGTTGTAATGTATCCTTGTTACACCTAAATGGCAGTAACTGTAACTGTCCCTTTGTGAGATGGGCCAACATAGTGTGGTATGTATGCCTGTTGTAATAAGATCATTGTAGCTACAGGTCAGTCTGTGTGTACTACTCCTAAAAGCCTGCAGCATGAACTAAAATGATGGATAGAAGTAGTGCCAGTGACAGGGTGATACTTAGACTGAAAGTGGCCAGGGGGCCCCCAACTTGACATTTGCTGGGGACCCCCAAAATGCTAACACCGGCCCTGGTGTCACACTATAGAATATGGACAATTCAGAGACAGTGGTGTCAGACTACAGAATATGGACGATTCAGAGACCATGATATCAAACTATAGAACATGAGCATTCAGAGACTGTAGTGTCATTCTAAAGCCCATGGAGGATTCAAATACTGTGGTGTCAGACTGGTGAACATGGAGGATTCAGAGACTATGATGTCAGACAAAGTACAGTTTTGTACCTACCATAAATGTAGATGTTCAAGTGTATACCCTGCTGCAATCATCACACTTGGGTTATCCTGTCAGCAGTCGGCCTGAATTCCAAAGTCTTGGTCTGGTGTCGGTTGCTGTCGCTTCTTCCCTGATGTCAGTGCGCCAGGGGTATATAAGAGGCATCCAACGCCATTTTCTTCAGTTTTTCTTGCCCCAGATGTCAGGTGTCCCCCCTCAAAAGGTGGTCAGCAGATAGTATCAATAATAAAAGTTTAGCACAAACAAAACATCCCTCCAGCTATAAGCAAATACACCACAAAGGTTGTATCAGAATGTAAGGTATTGAGAGGTTTTAGTTAGGTCAGAGGGGATGGAGGGATGGTAACCTGGACTGCAGCGGGGTATATACTCGAACATCTACATTTATGGTAGGTACAAAACTGTACTAGGTTCATCGTGTTACCCTGCTGCAGTCATCACACTTGGGTAGAATCCCAAAGCTAAGGATGGGAGGTGGAGTCAAACAGGTTTAGAGGAGGTTAGAAGGCCCTGCAGAACTGCAGTGGTGAAGCCAGCTCTAGTCTTAGAGTAAATTGGTAAGTGATAGTGCTTGGTGAAGGTGTGTACTGAACTCCAAGTTGCAGCTTCCAGAATATCCTTGGTTGGCACCCCCCCTGAGAAAGGCTGTAGATGTAGCTGCTGCCCTGGTGGAATGGGGTCTTATGCTAGCAGGAACTGGTTTTCCATGATGGGTGTAGCAAAAACGTATGCAATGTCCTATCCATTTTGAAATGGTCTGTTTTGAGACAGGCTTTCCTTGTGATGCTGTAGCATAGGATACAAAAAGTTGGTTAGATTTTCTGAAAACCTTAGTTTTATCCAAGTAGTAACGTAGTTGCCTGTGAATGTCCAAGGAATGCAGAAGTCTTTCTCCTTTATTCTGTGGATTTGGAAAGAAGGTGGGTAAATGGATGGTTTGATTTAGAGCCACACTGGATACCACCTTTGGCATAAAGGAGGGGTTAGTTCATAGAGAAACTCTGTCTTGATGAAAAATGAGGAAAGGCTCTACTGCCATTAGTGCCTGTAGCTCTGAGACTCTTCTGGCTGAAGTAATTGCTAGCAGCAGGGCAGTCTTCCATGATATAAACTTTAAGTCAGCTGAGATAGCTGGCTCAAAAGGTGGCAGCGTAATTTTTTCCAGAGCAAAATTGAGGTGCCAAGTTGGTGTTGGCGCTCTCCTGGGAGGCCTAATGTTTTTGGCCCCTCTGAGATACTGCCTAAGAAGTGGATGTGAAAATAACGGAGGATCCGTGTTGTAGTGAGCTGAAATAGCTGAGGCGTGGATTTTAATAGATGAAAAAGAAAGTCCTTTGTGTAACATCTCAGTTAAATATTGTAGAATCTGAGATATGTCCGGCTGAAGGGTATTTTGGCATTTAGCTTGGTTCCAGGTGCAAAATCTTTTCCATTTTTCTGAATAGGCTTTCCTGGTGCTGGGCCTCCTGGCCTCCAGAATGACACCCATAACAGCTTGTGAAAGAGGAGCTGGCTGGTTGCTTAGGTGATTTGTCATGCAGCCAAATTTAAGGTTTTGAGCTGGCTGTGTAGAATCTGACTGCCTTGCTGTGTGAGCAGATGAGGAATTTGTGGTAAAATCCATGGTGGGCCCTGGGCCATGTTCCTTAGTAGTGGGTACCAGTGCTGGCGTGGCCAGTCTGGGGCAATGAGTATCATTCGGGGTCTCTCCATCCTGACTTTCAGCAGCACCTTTGTGAGAAGGGGCAATGGAGGAAAGGCATATACTGACAGCATTTTCCAACTGAATGAGAGTGCATCCACTTTCCAAGCTTGATGGTGAAATGTCCTTGTGCAAAATTTTGATAGCTGATAGTTTTGGGGGGTGGCAAACAGGTCTATGTCTGGGCGGCCCCATTTTTGAGTTATCATTGCAAATACTTATGGATCCAGTTTCCACTCGTGGGGCTCCATGATGTTTCTGCTTAGGTTGTCTGCCAATGTGCTCTTTTTTCCTGGCAGGAATTGAGCTTGTAATTGAACTTGGTAGGTCAGTGCTGTGTTCCACAAGGTCATTGCTTGCCTGCATAGAGGGTAGGAGTGTGTACCCCCTTGTTTGTTTATGTACCACATTACTGTGGTGTTGTCTGTCCTTATTATAAGCTGTCCTGGATGTAAGAGGTCCTTGAAGGTTGTCAGAGCATTCTGTACAGCTAGCATTTCTTTTTGATGTGCAGATTCCTTTGATCTGCAGTCCATATGCCTTGAACGCACCATCCTGCCATGTGTGCCCCCCAGGCACAGTCCGATGCATCTGTTGTCATAGTTTGCCTGGCTGGGGGTAAGGTGAAAGGCTGACCCTTGTTGAGGTGACATGCCTATGACCACCATAGAAACTCCTGTTGAAGGCAGGGAATGAGAGGTATCATTGTTTCCAAGCTGTGGCTGTGTTGAGTCCATACGCTTTTCAGGTACCATTGTAATTTCCTCATATGCAGTTTTGCAAATGGTATTAGTAGTATGCAAGATGCCATGAAGCCCAAGGCCTGCAGAATTTTTCTTGCAGGGAGTTGGGTCTTTGTTGCCATTATTTTGAAGTATTGAGTTAGTTGTAGTTGTTTGTCTGGCGTCAGATAAGCCATCTGGGCCGTTGTATTCAAGCTGGCACCCAGGAATGTCATATTTTGTGAGGGCACTAGTTTTGATTTCTTTTCGTTTACTGTGTACCTTAGGCAACTTAGAAGGTGTTTTACAAAAGTCAGATGTTGTAAGAGAATGTCCTTGCTTTCTGCTTGGAAGAGGCAGTCGTCCAGGTATGGGTATATTTGAATTCCTCTCTGTCTGCAGTATGCAATTACTGGTGCCAGGCATTTTGTGAAGACCCTGGATGCAGTAGATAAGCCAAAGGGCAGTGCAGAGAATTGGTAATGGGTTGAACCTGCAATGAGACGGAGGTATCTTCTGCAATTTTTCTGATAGGGACATGCAGGTATGCCTTCTTGAGGTCCAACATTACTAGCCAAGCTTTCTTTCCCAACATGGGAAGAAGCTGCTGTAGTGTTAGCATCTTGAATTTGGGTACTTGCAAGAAGGTGTTTAGAATTGAAAGGTCCAGAATGGGTCTCCAAGCATTGTCCTTTCTGGGGACTAGAAAGAGCCTTGAGTAAAATCCTTGGCCTTGCTCCTGTGTAGGTACCAGTTGAATGGCTCTCATGTCCATGAGAGCTATAATTTGTTTTTGAGCCTGTGCCCATTGATTTTGTGGCAGGTTTGGCATTCCTGTTATCCTTGGCAAGGTGTGGAAATGGAATCTGTATCCTTGTGAGATAATGTCTAGGACCCATTTGTCCTTTATGACGATGCGCCAGTTGTCTGAAAAAAGTGCTAATTTTCCTCCCAAGGGAGCTGCCAAGACAATTTTGCTTGGCAGTTTGAGGTGTAAGTGATTGTGTTTGTCTTCTAGTAGTTTGGGACCTGTCTTCTTCTCCCTTCTGTGTTGCAGTGCCCCATTGGTGAGGTTTGTAAGGGATTTGTGCTTGTCCTCTGCCCCTTGGGCATCTGTATTTACCCCTCTGTGGTCTGTCAGAAGCTGGAAAGGACCAATTTTTTGTTGGCCAATTTCTGCTGAAGCGTGGGGGTTGTACCGGTAAGAACACTTTGACTGTCTGCATAGATTTTGCCTTATCCTCCATTTTCTTTAAAACCTCTTCTGCTTTAACCCCAAATAAGACATCCTGCTGTAAGGGTGCATCTAGTAACTTTGCTTTGACATGATCAGGCAGAGTTTGTTCCTTTAACCAAGCATGCCTACGTATAACAAATCCATTAACAGCTGCTCTACAAGAAGCTTCCAAGGAATCAAATCCGCATTGTAAAGTATGTTTGCCCACCTGTTCAGCTGCATGCAACAGATCCTGCATTTCCTTGAATTCAGACTGTTGAGGGTGCATGCTCATCTTTTGTTTTATTTGAGACATTAGGAATTGCTGGTATTTCAGCATGTGAAATTGACAATTTAGTGCTCTCATAGCTAGAGTAGCTGAGGTGTAAACCTTCTTCCCCCACCTATCTAGTGCTCTGGAGTCCCTTTCAGAGGGTACAGGATTTTTAGCTATAGAAGCCTTAGCCCCTTTGGGACCCTGGGAGATTGTCCCTGGGTCAGCAACAGGGATTTTGTAAAGGAATTTGTGTGAGTCATGCACTCTATAATATCTATCTGGTTTGGCTGGAGCAGGAGGCAGAGAATCTGGATTTAGACTAGATTCTAAGTAAACATCATCCACAATGTCTAAAACTGGAGGGATAGCAAGTGGTCTGTGCTTGGGGAGTAAAAGAAACTCTCGGAGTCTTTTCTTTGAGTCAGAGTAGTCCTGACCTTCCCAGTAGAAATGTTCCCTCATGGTATGTAAGGTTTCCCCAAAGGAATAGTCTTCAGGGGGAGAAGCTGAGGGAATGGAATCTTCACCATCAGAATCTTCATAAGGGGGAAAGGAGTAATCCTGTTCCTCAGAGAAGCCTGAGGAAATAGACACTTGATCAGAGGAGGCATAATCCTCCTCTTGTCTAGGCCTTTTGTCTGGGGGGTTGGGAACCCCTGATTAAAGAAATCAAATCTTCAGCCATTTTAAGCATCTGTTTCTTAGGCATGGGGCCTTGAACTGGAGACTGAAGTGCAGTCTTTTTTGGTTTAAGAGGAGTCTTAAGCTTAGCATAAGATTTTATGGTGAGAGTAGTCGGTCTGAAGACACCTTCTGTAACCGAAGGTGTTTCCACAGCACCGGCTTCTCCTTCTGCAATGTTGTCGGTAGGGCCTAAAGAAAAAGGCTGTGTCGGCCTAGAACTCTCTGCTTGAGAATCCGAAGCGGTCTGGGGGTCCAATTCTACGGTCATCAGGGGCTGCGTAGGCACCTCACTGAAAACCGGAGAACCTGCGACCAGCCCAGCCGAGGCCTCGGAGTCTGGCTTGGATCTAGGCTGCCTGTCTTTATCTTTGCGTTTTTTATGCATGCCTGTAGTCGGTTGCTCCGACGGCATAGTGTAATTAAATTTCCTACCAAAGTAGTGTCGTGCGAAATCAAAGCGTCGCTTTATAGTTCACTTATTGAACCTAGCACAAAACCGACAACCAGTGACGTTGTGGTCTGGGCCTAGGCAAGGTATACAATAAGAATGAAAGTCCTTATGAGGTATTTGCTTCCCACAAGAAATACAATTGTTAACTTTTTCTGACATCGGACTGAGGCAAGAAAAGGTTCTCTAACGGGGTACTTGGCTTTGAAGACTTCGGACTGAAATTCAATTCGAAAATCTCAGTTGTTGGCCGACCGGCACTTGCAAACTGCTTCTGCTTCAGGCACCGTGCGGCAAGAAAGACTGAAGAAAATGGCGTTGGATGCCTCTTATATTCCCCTGGCACACTGACGTCAGGGAAGAAGTGACAGCAACCGACGCCGGACCAAGACATTGGAATTCAGGCCGACTGCGGAGCCGCCTGACGACAGGATAACCCAAGTGTGATGACTGCAACAGGGTAACACAATGAACATCAGAACATTGAGGAATCAGAGATTGTGGTATCAGACTACAGAACATAAAGGATTCAGAGAGTGTGTTGTTAGACAACAGAACACGGAAGATGTTCTTCGTGTTTCACTGTTGCAGTCATTACATTTGGGTAATCCTGCTGGCAGGTTGCCCTCAACCGGCCTGAATTCCAAAGTCTTGGGTCTTACGTTGGCTGCTGTTGCTCCTTCCCTGATGTCAGGTCGTCAGGGGTATAAAAGAAGCAGCCAACGCCATTTTCTTCAGTCTTTCTTGCCGCGTGGTGCCCGAAGTAGAAGCAGTTCTCAAGTGCCGGTCGGCCGACTCCTGAGATTTTCGTGTTAGAGTTTCAGATCCTAAGTCTTCAATAAAGCTAAGTACCCCATTGGGGAAACTTCTTTCTTGCTCCAGACCGATGTCAGAAAAAGTTAATAATTGTATTTCTTGTGGGAAGCAAATACCTCATAAGGATTTTCATTCTTACTGTATTCCTTGCCTAGTCCCTGATCACAATGTTTCTGGTTGTCAGTTTTGTGCTAGATTTAACCAACGCACTATTAAGCGTCAGTATAATTTTGCTTTAAACTATTTTGGACGCTGGTTTAATTAACCAGAAATGTCATCGGATAGCCATCCGACTACCGGAGTTCACAAAAAACGCAAAGAAAAGGAAAGAGATCGACAACCGAGGCCCAAAACCGATGACAAAGCTTCTCCTAAGCCAGTCGCCGGTTCACCGGTCCTCAGTGAGGTGCTTTCGCTGCCCCTGACGCCCACTACTTTAGAGTCGCAGGCCACTACCGACTCCCATGTGGAGTCGGCCATGCCACTGGAAACTCAGGGTATTGGAGCCTCGGATATTATCCCTTCAGATGGTCTGGAGCCACTGAGCAGGCACCGGCTTCTGAGGGTGTATTCAGACCTAAACATCTTTACATCAAACCGACTTCAGCTTCAAAGACAAAGACTAAAGCACCTTCCAAAGCAAAGAAACAAACTCAAGAGCCACGTGGTCAGGCCTCTATGCCCAAAAAACAGATGCTCAAAATGGCCGAAGACTTAATTACCATGATCAGGGGTTCCCATCCCCCTCCTGATAAGAGGCCTAGGCAAGAGACTGACTATGAATCTTCAGATCAGGTTTCCATTTCTTCTAATTCCTCTTCTGATCAGGAATATTCTCTTCCCCCCTATGAGGATTCTGATGCTGAAGAATCTATACCTTCAGCTTCTCCTTCAGAGGACTATTCTTTTGGGGGAACCTTACATACCATGAGGGAGCATTTCCACTGGTAGAGCCAAGATTTTTCAGAATCTAAAAAGAGGCTCAGGGATTTCCTTTTACTACCTCAGCACAAGCCACTAGCCATCCCACCTGTGTTAGACATTGTAGATGATGTGTTTTCGGAGTCTAGTCTTACCTCTGACTCCTTACCTCCAGCTCCTGTTAAGCCTGACAGATATTATAGGGTTCCTGACTCTCATAAATTCCTTTTTAAAAACCCTGCTGCAGACCCAGAAACTATTTCTCAGGGACCCAAAGGAATTAAGGCTTCCACTGCAAAAAACCCTACCCCCTCTGACAGAGATTCTGGGGCACTGGATAGATGGGGAAAAAAGGTTTACACATCTGCTACCTTGGCTATAAGGGCCTTAAACTGTCAGTTTCATATGCTCAAATATCAGCAACATGTCATGGCATTGCTTAAACAGAAAATGTTGTTAAACTCTGAATGTGCAGAAAACAAGGAAATGCAGGATTTATTGCATGCAGTTGAACAAGTTGGAAAGCATACTTTGCAATGTGGTTTTGATTCTTTAGAGGCCTCCTGCAAGGCCGCAGTCACAGGTTATGTAGTTAGGAGGCATGCTTGGTTAAAGGAACAAAATCTGCCTGATCATGTTAAAGTTAAATTATTAGATGCACCTTTACAGCATGATACTTTGTTTGGTGTTAAGGCAGAAGAGGTGTTAAAGAAAATGGAGGACAAAGCTAAATCTATGCAAACGTCAAAGATTTTTTACAAGTACAGCCACCTAGGTTTAGTAGACACTGGCCAACAAAGAATTGGTCCTTTCCTGTGTCAGACAGACCTCAAAGGGGCAGATCCAGATGCCCTAGAGGCAGATCCCAGGTGCAAGGTTCATACCACCCAAAGCAATGGGGGGCTTCTACCTCCAAAGTTGGAGAAAACAAATCACAACCATACAGGAAACCATCCCAATGACTTCCCCCTGTCTGCACCAAGCACTTATCTCCTGGCAGCACCCTTAGGGGGGAAAATTAGCACTTTTTTCTCAAAATTGGCACATTATAACCCAGGAAAAGTGGGTCCTAAATATCGTGTCACGAGGCTACTAGTTCCATTTTCATACCCTGCCAAAGGCAAACGGCTGGCCAGATCTACCAAAAAATCAATGGGCAGAGGCACAAAAACAAGTCTCATCCCTCATGGACATGGAGGCCATTCAACAAGTACCAGAGCAAGAGCAGGGACAATGATTTTACTCAAGACTGTTCTTGGTACCCAGAAAGGACAAGCCTGGAGGCCAATACTGGACCTATCTATTTTGAATACATTCTTGAATATACCAAAATTCAAGATGTTGACTTTGCAGCAGCTTCTGCCCATGCTGGGCAAGAACGCTTGGCTTGTGACTTTAGACCTAAAAGAGGCATACCAGCATGTCCCAATCAGACAATCATGCAGAAGATACCTTAGATTCAAGGCTGGCTCAATGCATTACCAATTCTCTGCATTGCCCTTTGGCTTATCTACTGCGCCCAGGGTCTTTACAAAATGCATGGCACCAGTAATTGCATTCTGCAGACAAAGAGGAATACAAATATACCCTTACTTGGACGACTGTCTAATTCAAGCAGAGAACAAGGACATTCTTCTACAGCATCTGGCATTTGTGAAAAGACTTCTAACATGCCTAGGGTACACAGTCAACGAAAATAAATCAAAACTAGTACCCTCTCAAGAGATAATATTCCTGGGTGCAAGCTTAAATACAACTGCCCAGATGGCTTATCTCACGCCAGACAAGCAAAGGCAACTAACTACCTATTTCAAAATGTTGGCAACAAAGGCCCAGTTATCTGCAAGAAAAATTCTGCAGGCTTTGGGCTTCATGGCATCCTGCATCCTACTAATTCCATATGCATGACTGCATATGAGGAAACTTCAGTGGTACTCAACATTGCCACAGCCTGGAAACTAAGATTACTCTCATTCCCTGCCTGCAACAGAAATTTTGATGGTGGGAAAAGGCTTGTCACCAAAACAAGGGACAGCCATTCACATTACCCCCAGCCAGGCAGACACTAACAATGGATGCATCAGATTATGCCTGGGGGGCCCACATGGCAGGAAGATGCATTCAGGGCACATGGACCTCAAACCAAATGCATCTACATATCAATCAAAGAGAGATGCTAGCAGTTCAAAATGCCCTGACAGCCTTCAAGGACCTACGTCATCCAGGACAATTACTGATAAAGACAGACAACACCACGGTCATGTGGTATATAAACAAGCAGTGAGGCACACATTCTTACCCCCTTGGCAGACTAGCCATGACTTTGTGGGACACAGCATTGACTTACCAAGTACATCTGCAGGCACAATTCCTGCCAGGAAGGAAAAATACTCTGGCAGACGAACTAAGCAGAAACCTCATGGATCCCCATGAGTGGCACCTGGATCCACAAGTCTTCAGCATGATAACAAAGAAATGGGGATGCCCGGACATAGATCTATTTGCCTCCCCTCACAACTACCAACTAAAAATATTCTACACAAGGATTTTTCACAGACAAGCATGGAAAGTGGATGCCCTATCTTTCAGCTGGAAAAACCTATCAGTATATGCATTTCCCCCTCTGCCTCTCCTCCCCAAGGTACTCCTAAAGGTCAGACAGGAGAAGCCAAAGATGATACTGATTGCCCCAGACTGGCCCCACCAATACTGGTATCCAATACTAAGGAGCTTGTCTCAATGCCCAGCTTGGACCTTACCTCAAATACCTCATCTACTGTCCCAGCAAAACAGTCAGATCCTGCACAGCCAACTCAGAACTTTAAACCTGACAGCATGGCAAATAATGTAGTCATACAAAACACACCTCTCAGTAAAGCTGTGATGGATGTCATTTTGGAAGCCAGAAGGCCTAGTACTAGAAAATCTTATGCTGGAAAATGGAAGAGATTCTGTGCTTGGAACCAGGCACAAGGAACTGATACAGCTGTTCCACATATTCCTCAGATTTTGCAATACTTAACTGAGATGCTGGACAAAGGCCTATCTTTTTCATCTATTAAAATTCATGCCTCTGCCATTTCAGCTCATTACAATGTAGAGCCACCAATCTTTTCTCATCCCTTATTAAAGCAGTACCTCAGAGGAGCCAAAAATGTAAGACCGCCAAGGAGATCACCAATGTCTGCATGGGACCTCAACTATGTCTTGGAAAAACTCACCCTGCCTCCTTTTGAGCCAGCTGCTACTGCTGATATAAAGTTTTTATCTTGGAAAACAGCTCTGCTCCTAGCAATAACCTCTGCAAGACAAGTTTCAGAGCTATAGGCACTCATGGCTGTGGAACCTTTTATCATTTTTTATCCAGACAGGGTCTCTCTGAGGACAAACCCAACATTTATGCCTAAGGTGGGGTCCAGTGTGGCTCTCAACCAAACTATTCACCTGCCAACCTTTTATCCAAATCCACAGAACAAGGGGGAGAGAATTCTGCATTCTTTGAACGTACACAGACAGCTTAGATTCTACTTGGGCAGAACCAAAGTTTTCAGAAAGACAGAGCAATTACTAGTGACATATGCTGCAGGATCACAAGGAAAGGCTATCTCAAAGCAGACTATTTCAAAATGGATAGGCCACTGCATTCATTTCTGCTATGTACACCATGGCAAGCCAGTACCTAAGGGCATTATGCCACACTCAACCAGAGCTGCAGCCACTTCAGCAGCCTTTCTCAGGGGAGTACCTACCAAGGACATTTTAGAGGCTGCTACTTGGAGTTCAGTGCACACCTTTACAAAGCACTATCATCTGCCATTCTACTCTAAATCCAGGGCAGGCTTTGCCACTGCAGTTCTGCAGGGCCTCATAGCCATTCCTAATGCTGTTTAGCTCCAGCCTCCCAACCTTAGCTTTGGGACTCTACCCAAATGTAATGACTGTAACAGTGAAACACAAAGAACATAGTACAGTTGTGTACACTTACCATAAATGTAGATGTTCGAGTGTATTCACTGTTGCAGTCCAGGTTACCCACCCGCCATCCCCCTTTTCTTCTGATGGAACCTATCTTTCCTTCTCTGATTTATACAACCTATGTGGTGTATTTGCTTGTAGATGAAGGTAAAGTTCATATTGGTGCATGTAATTATACATATATAAATTTTGGCAACCCTTTTGGGGGCCACCTAACATCTTTGGCAAGAAAAACTAAAGAAAATGGCGTTGGCTGCTTCTTTTATACCCCTGACGACCTGACGTCAGGGAAGGGGTGACAGCAGCCAATGCAGGACCCAAGACTTTGGAATTCAAGCCGGCTGAGGGCAACCTGCCAGCAGGATTACCCAAATGTAATGACTGCAACAGTGGATACACTCGAATATCTACATTTATGGTAAGTGTACACACCTGTACTGTTCAGAGACTGTGGTGTCAGACAACAGAACATGGAGAATTCAGAGACTGTGGTGTCAGACTACAAAACATGGAGGATTCAGAGACTGTGGTGTCAGACTATAGAACATGGAGGATTCAAAGACTGTGGTGGCAGACTACAGAACATGGGATGATAATACATCTTGGTGGATTTTCAGAAATGATCAGACAAGACAGTGGTAAAATACAGGAAAAAAAAATGAAAAATGTTATGGATGTGTGTAAAAGGTTTCTCAAAAGTGGATGATACAACTAACAAATAAAAGCCATTGACAGACAGAACAGACCGCTAGCCATATGAATAAGATTAAGACAGTGATTGGCCTAAAAGTAAGACTTTGACTATACATAAGCAAATGAGCAATGCCTTACCTGCTGTCAATATATATTTTGCACATCTCTGTTACCAAAAGGATTGAAAAGGGTTGTGAACATTCAGTGACAGATTAAACAGAAGAAATTAGCAGGATCATTAAGCTCACATTTCGTTCTGTATACTAAATTATATTTATGATTCTGTGACTGAAAGTTGCCTTAAAATGTTTGAAATAGAAAAGGTTGTATTTTCATTAGCTATGAGATTTATCTAACAGACTTCACTGCATTTTGTTGGAAATAACAGTAAATGCATAAGTGCAGGTCAGATATAGATATTTTTACCATATAGCATTTAACAGGTAAAAAAATTCTCACATGTTTGTTATAAGAGATGAAAGGACAGACATGAACAATCCTGGGACACTAACAATGTTTGTGAAGTCATTGATTAGTTCCACTATGTCTAGCTTATTTTTTCAGAAGACATCTGAGGTGATGTTTTTACTGACTAGAGATGATGTGGCTGGGGCATTGGGGAAGTTAATATTCTTCACAGGAGTAGTTGTCTGTCTGTAAAGAAGGAGGAATCACAAGAAGATTAGAAATACCACTCTGGAGGACAAAGGCTTGAATCAAATTCTTTGTTGCTCAAAAGGGTAAAGAAAACAAAGCTATTGACATCTCTTCATGAATAATCATAGAGTGAGACTAAGGGGAAGATAAATGAAAACTAAGATGAGGATACATCTGTCTTTGTGGCTGCCAGAATCAAACTCAAGGATCTGATGGCATTCGAGGTTTCCAGTGGTACTGACTTCACTACAACTATGGACTATGATGATGGGCATAAACAAAAAAGCAGAACCTTGGCAGCAATATGGAGGAGACAGTAAAAGGATATCGCTTCTCAGAGAAGGGCAATGGAAGTCAAAAGTTGTCTTAGATTATCACTTAAATGGCATTTATTTACTTGGAGATATTTAAATAGGAGTTTCTTAACTCCACTTAAGCTAGCCTTAATGTTTAAAAATGAAGAAAAATGTTGGAAATATAAAACAGAATTAAAGGCAGACTGGAAACATGTATTTCATAATTGTACAAGTCTTGGAGAGTTTTGGAATAACACTGATTATTTTTACAGATAGTATTTAATGACAACTTTCATTTAACCAAATCTTTAGTTTTATTGAACTCCCCCATACCCAAATGTGTTCCTAACAAAAACTATAATCCTTTGGACTCTACTTACTGTAGCATGTAAGATCATCACATCTAATTGGAAATCTGAAACACCACCATCATTCAAGGAATTTAAAAAACTTGCTTTAATGGTTGTAAGAATGGAAATTTTAACTGTAAAGAACAGAACAAACATAATTACTTCATACTACAACTGGCAGATGGTAATGGAAATACTGGAAAAGAACGATATGAATACAGACTAAGATAAAAAATGTTTTTACAACAATATAAAGCATTATTGGTTTTGTATAGGCACCACTGTAAATAGTTAATTGTTTGTTTTTAGGTTGAAAATTGTAATGTATGAAAACTGTTATATAATTTTGTATTGATTCATATGATGACTAAATATATTATTGTCAATGATCACATAAAACTTAATTCACAAATGTAAAAAAATATGTTTTTATCACTATTACAAGCATGATTTAATGATTTCCAAAACAAAAATAAATTGAAAGTAAAAAAAGTTTTAGAAATCGTACAGTGATGATTTGTTACAGATCCATTAAACAGGTACTGGTGAAATTGTTTATCATACTGAATGTTGGAAAATAATAGAAACTTTTAGAGCAATTGTACTAAGAGGTACCTGCTAATGAATCACTGTTTGATGTGGAATTTTGAGCAGAAGGCTATAATAAACAAAGTTATAAAAAAGAATAATAGATACAAGCATTCAGAATGTGGAAAAGGTTATGTATTGTTTAATTTGTCTATGTCAAGGAGATGAAAGTCTTTCTTGCAGCTATAAAATAAATGAATTCCTTTAGAAGAAATTAAGAGGACTTTGTTAAACTACTGTGGATCAATAACATACCTAACCAAAACCAAGGACATAATGCAAATATGGAATGGTGGTTGTTAGAAAAATGTGTATTTGAATATATGAGAAATGCTAGTTTAAAAGCAAAGTAGTATATAATGCATTTTATTCTATTAATCATATAACAGAAAGGATTAATTCATGTGTAAATGTAAGTAGTTTTGAAACTGCAGTGTGGCTTGAAGCAAGCTGACCTTCGACCCTGGCAGATGCTAGCTTAGAAAGTTTTAATGTTTATGCTTTTCACAAGTGATTATCTGCTGAGTCAGGAAATTAAATGTGTGAAATAATGAAATCTTCTGCTCTTTTCTGCTGGGATGATTTGGCCTTGTATATGTGTTACTAAGATAGCATGCAGCTGGTGGGAAAGTATAACAGTAAACAAAGATGTGTATTAGAAGACTGAATCTGCTATTGTATTCGAACTGATATGAAACCTTGAAGAAGTAACTTTACAGAAAGATATTATGTCTGACCAGGTGGATAGCAAGGCCGTATTGTTACCAGAGGAAAACTTTTTTAAAATATACAGCATCAGCAGTTTTTATGAATAGAGGACTGTAAGCTAAAGTGATGTAGATGCCCTGTGACAAACCACGTCAGTAAGGTGGGCACAGCTTGAATGTTAAACCTATATAAAATTGTGTGCTTTCTGTTTCATGTTAGACAAAATTCTGTACTTGTACGTTTTTTGCCTCCTGGTGTACACTAGTAAACTTTTTGATCCTGAACCTCCTGTGTATTGAATTCTTGATTTTATTTAACAGTTTGGTCCTTCTTAGCCGGAATTCCCTTGGACAGCTGCAGATCAGAGTCTACCGGTGGTCGAATACTGTGCAGGAGAAGTTACCAAAACGGTTCTTCTTGGGTGAAAAGACCTCCGACTGAATTGTCGTTTAAAGAGGCTGGCCACTTTCTGATCCGTGGCCGAAGAGCGGATATTGGATGGTTCAATACAGGTAGGTAGGTAGGAAGAATTTGCCTTTTTTCTATTTTAGATCAGGGACTAGGTTACAGTATATTGTTGTCAAGAATTATTTTGCAGATCAGGGACAAAAGGAAGTACTGTATATTTGGTCATAGATCAGGGTAACAGAATAAGGTAGGCAGTTATTCTAGATAAACTGTGAAAAGGAACTGAAAACTTGATATCATGTGATAAAAAAAGGGTTATGTAACATTTTCTTTGCCATGGAAAATCAGTGCACTAAAACATCATGAGATCCGCCCCTAACCAAAGACGCAAAATACATGCAATTACAACGTTCTGATAATGTTAGGTGTTATACAAAATGGGTTAACAAATATGAATTTGATGGTAAACTAGATAAAACTTCACTAGTTAAACTCCTTAAGCAACTTAAATCTGATGCAGGAGGTCAGGCAAAAAAGCAACGCCAATTAGGCATTCCTCAGGCACACAGGTGGATTGAGGAAGTGAATCGTAGAGAACAGAAGCTGAAAAATTCGAAAACATTATTTTTAGACAAAGAAGATAATAACTTGGTAATAGCAACAGCTCCTCCTCTTCCTCCCTTTCCCCCTCCCTTACCCTTTTCAGGATATGAAGTGAGTGGACAGGCTGGTTTGCCTCCGCATTATCCTGAAGTTTCAGCAAGACCACAACCGTTTGTTAGAGATCCTATTGAAACTAGGTCCCGAACACGTAAAATACATAGGGACGCAGAATCATATCAGATAGAGAGAAACTTACAGGATGAGAGTGAGGAAGAAATATGCCCACTTATAGAAGTTCCAAATCCTCAGGCAGGACAGGAAGGGCAAAACCCAACACTCTTAGTATATAGACCATGGACACCGGAGGATATCCGGAAAGCTACTGAGGGAATCCCCCATCCGAAAGTTAATTTTACGAAGTTTTTGGAAGATTTACAAGGCATGAGGTTGAGTTACCACTTGAATGGGGACGAAGTAGAAAAAGTAGTAAGACAAATTATAGGTCCAGATTGGCACATGATTTGTGGCACCTGGAATCCTCATAATGCAGAGCTTAAACCACTCCCACATAGTGACGCAGAGCTAGACAACAGAGTGAAAGGTCTTACAGACCGAATCTCTGAGAAATGGAAACCTAGAGCAGACTGGACTTGCATTAATCAATGCATACAACAGGAAAACGAGACAATAGATGGGTACTATGCTAGATTATTAGAATGTTTTAATAATCATAGCGGTATGTTGGTTCCCGAGAACCAAACAAATGATTCCCCGTATGAACAACAATTGAAAAATGCATTTTTACAAGGTTGCATTGCACCTATTAGTAGCTTCATTACGAAGCATATGAAAGACCATCGAACAGGGAGGCTACAAGCCTTACTTGAATACGCTAGACATGCTGAAAGACATTTTAATAGTAAAAAGAAAAAGAAGGCGCAAGTCTTCACTGCTGAAGACGGAGCTGAAGTATTTGTGTTACAATCTGGCAAAAAGGGCAAGAAGAATGCTCAGGGAAACAAATAGTCTGACAAACGATCAGAAGATTTTGAAGAAAGGAAAAAGAGAGGTGAATGCTTCAAGTGCGGGAAAAAGGGACATCTAGCAAGGGATTGTAAGCAAAACAAAAAGGTAATTACAGAAGATAAGGGAGATGAGGACTGACTATATGATAGTGAAGATACATCATGCGAAAGTCAGAAATCATCAGGAAAAGTTAATAAACAAAAAACAAATGTAAATGTGATAGAAGGAATAGAGGAAGTGCAAGCAGATATGGAGGATGAAGAAAGTGAAATTTTGGACTTAGCATTATTGAGCTTAGTAGATACGAAACCGGAAGTTACACTTCTGGTGGAGGGAAGGGAAGTTAAATTCCTGTGTGACTCAGGAGCATCACGGACCTTGATACACCCCTCCAAGTTACCAGAACATTCCGAATCACCTGATTATATACTAGTAAAAGCCGCAGATGGACAGCTATACAGGGAACCACTTTCCCTTGATATAGCAATAACTGACCCTGTTTCAGGTATGACCCAGAGAAGTAAAATTGTTGTTTCTGCAAAGTGTTCAGTAAACCTATTGGGCAGGGACCTTATGCAGATATTTGGCATAGCAGTAGTTCCAACTGTACAAGGTATGGAGGCACAGAGACAAATGGATACCTTTGTAGTGCAGTCGGAGGGTGAAACTTTTTACTGATACAGCCAGGACCTAGTCACGACTGGTCCAGGGGCAGTAACCGAGGAACTGATGAACGTAGCCATCAGTAAAGCCCCCTCCCTCGACACTGATCAACAGCATTTGTTACACTGTACTCTATACTACTGTACTACACCAGGACTTGATAGAGAGTATGAGCAAGAATTGTTCAGAAATCGTGCAACTAGACTAGTACTGCGTACTTTGTACTGGGATACTGAGGGGAACAGTGCAGTTAGCTGTTCATTACCTCAAGAATTCCTTGCATTATATAGATCAAATCGATTACCACATGTCAGCTTGACAAAGAACAAAAGTGTAAAATGGGTAGACTTAGGAGAAAAAGTAACAAGATGGGAGAAACAGACTGATTTAGAACTATCAGAACAAGGGATACAAAAACAAAAACTGAATTGGTTGACACAGACACATCCAGCTTTTCACTTGCAATCTAGCAATGACAGCTGATTAGCATTTTTATTAGAAGAAGAAGAAAAGGCCTTACATGAAATTCTGACAACTCTTTGATCAACAGGCAAGTCAGATGTAGAACTTATTCGAACAGCAGGACCAGTTACAATTACCCCAAAGTCAGCATTCAGACCACAGAAAAGACAATACCCTTTGAGAAAGGATGCAGAAATAGGAATCAAACCTATAATAGCAGCGTTACTCAAAGAAGGAGTACTGGTATAATCTCCTGATTCACCATGTAATACACCCCTATTTCCTGTTAAGAAAGCGAATGGGGAATGGTGGATGGTTCAAGATTTACAAGCTGTAAATAATGCAGTAATACCTAGAGCACCTACGGTGCCAGACCCACATACTTTGTTAAATGATTAAAACCGCAACAGAAGTATTTCTCTGTGGTAGATACCAGCAATGCTTTCTTTTCAATACCTATACATCCTGATAGTCAATATTGGTTTGCATTTACATTTCAGGGTAAAAGGTATACATATACTCGACTATCACAGGGATATTGTGAGAGCTCAACAATATTTGCACAAGAAATGGATAGCAACCTGGCAGGGTTTACCCCACCAGGAGGTAGTCAAATTCTACTTTATGTGGATGACATCTTGCTAGCAGCCCCCACCCAGCAACAATGCAGGGAGGATACTGTAGAATTATTGAAATTTTTAGCAACACAAGGACACAAAGTAAACAAAAGTAAGTTACAACTTTGGAAAAAACAAGTTAGATACTTAGGATATGTAATATCCCAATGAAGGTAGAATACTAGACGAGGAAAGAAAAACAGCAATCTTGCAAGCACCCAAACCAGCAACCAAGAAGGAAATGATGTCTTTCTTGGGTACAACTAATTTCTGTCGGAGCTGGATACCAAATTATTGTTTGGAATCTGCTCCACTGACTGACTTGATATATAAGACACCAATGGCAGCACAAGATATTTTACAATGGACACCTGAAGCAGAAACGGCTTTCTGCAGGTTGAAGCAGTTGATAGCGTCTTCATTAGTTTTAGGACTCCTGAATTATCACAAACGGTTCTTTCAGACCGTAGACTGCAAGCAAGGATATATGATGTCAGTATTGACGCAACAACATGGGGATAAGCAACGCCCCATAGCCTATTATTCATCGCAGTTAGATCCAGTGGCACGATCTTTTCCTCACTGTGTACAAGCAGTAGTTGCAGCTACAATGGCAGTACAGGCTTCAGCCTCAGTGGTGTTATTCCACCCTCTCACATTGAGAGTGCCTCATGCAGTTGCAATAATTTTACTGTAAGAAAAAGTGGCATACCTTTCTCCTGCTAGACACCTTTCATGTATGACTATACTGCTGAGCCAACCTCATATGACAATTGAACGATGTACGACATTAAATCCATCAACATTACTTCCAACTCCTGCGGATGGCACACCACACAGCTGCCTGCAGGAAATTGAACAGTTAGCTTTACCTAGACAAGATCTCACAGATATTCCCTTGGATAATGCCGAGGTGACATATTACGTGGACGGCTCATGCAGAAGGGGTCCTACAGGAAAGAATCTGGTGGGGTATGCAGTAGTTACAGACACTGAAATTTTAGAAGCCCAATCCTTACCACATAACTTATCTGCACAAGCAGCAGAATTGATAGCTTTGACACGGGCATGTACTTTAGCAAAAAACAAGTGTGTAAACATATATACTGATAGTCAGTATGCTTTTTCTACAGTACATGTATTTGCGCAACAATGGAAAAATAGAGGAATGATAACATCTAGTGGAAAACCTATTAATCATGCACAATTTATTTTGGAATTATTAGAATCTATTCAGTTACCTACCAAAGTAGGTATTTGTAAATGTGTAGCTCATACAAAACAAAAGGATAAGATTTCAAAAGGCAATGCACGAGCTGATGTAGCTGCAAAGCAAGCAGCCTCAGACTCAGAAACTTTACTTTTGAATGAGAAATTACAACCCTCTGAGATTTTAGATTTAGACATGTTAAAAACAATGCAGACACTTACTACAAAAGCAGAAAAGCAAAAATGGGAAAAATGAGGTGCAATTCTTGAAAATGGACTGTACGTTTCCAAAGAGAGAAAACCGATATTGCCATCTAATTTATTTAGATATGCAGCTTTGTTAAGCCATGGGCAGTGCCATGTCTCAACAGGGGGGATGGTACAGTTAGTAAACCGAATATTCCAAACATATGGATACACAAACTACACAAAAAATTTTGTGCAGCTTGTCATACTTGTAACAAGCACCATGCACAAGGGGCATTTAAAACCAAGTAAGGAAGTTTTCCTATACCACCATATCCGTTCCATACTATTTGTATGGATTTCATAGAATTGAATAAGTGTGAAGGGAAAAAGTTTTGTTTAGTTATCGTAGATATGTTTTCCAAATGAGTAGAAGCTTTTCCAACCAAAAATCCGGATGCAGCAACAGTGGCAAAAGCCCTGATAAAAGAAGTAATCCCTAGATTTGGCATTCCGGAAAGGATTTATAGTGACAATGGCACTCATTTTGTGAACCAGACAATCCAGCAACTTGGGAGATTTTTTGGTATCTCCTTAAAGAACCATTGTGCCTACCACCCACAGTCAGCAGGACTGGTGGAAAGGTACAATGGTACCCTTAAGAATAAACTGAGGAAGTTAGTTGAGGAGACCCAAAAGAATTGGATACACTGTCCGCCTTTGGCACTGCTGAGTATGAGAACGGTTCCAAATGTAAAGGGTTTGACTCCCTTTGAAATGATTTTTGGGAGAGCATATTATGTGCCTCAGTGGAAAGCTCTCATACCTGCAGAGAAAGAGGCTGACAGTTCATTAGCTAGTTATATGAGGAAACTGTTAACAAATAAATCTGTTTTGCAGTTTAACTCTTTTTCAGATAAGGAACAGACCAGACCAGGAAGCAGTTTTGGAGTTCGGAATGTGGGTGTGGCTGAAAGTGACGAAAATGAAGAATTGGGTGAGTCCAAAGTGGGAAGGACTGTACTAGGTTCTGTTGGCAACGCCTACTGCAGTCAGAGTGGCCGAGAGGACGTCCTGGGTTCATTTGACACACTGCAAACTGGTAAAGAACTTTCAACTTGATAAAAACTTTGTGACTGATACACAACCAGACCAAGATGGCCAAAAACAAAGTGAATAGAAATTTAGATCAACCCCAGAGATGTTGCATAATCATTTTGTTGAGTATACATTTATTAACTGTAATTGTGACAATTTTCCTCTTGTTGTGGTTTATCCTACACACAACCACACAAGTGAAAGTGGGAAGGCGTGACGAAACATCTATAGACTGGCATCCAAATTTTAACACATACCTAGCCATGAAGCGTGTATATGCAGAGACTGTGAACATTTCATATTGCTGGGTTTGTACAGCTATACCAACAGCATATGGAGGACTGATAATGTCCACTGTCCCTTTGGGGATAAATGAGACTTGGGAGAATTTACGCTTTGACATAGGAACTGTGAGATCACAGGACAAAATAGCTTTATTTTTACCTGTCACACAAAAAGGAATTGTATGTTTTTACAAAAATGATACTCTCCAGGTGGGCTGGATCAATTGTAATATAACCATATCTTATCGGTGTTATATTAAGAATAGTAATGGCAATACTTTTTGCAATACTAATTATGACTCATATTTGAACTCATTGAAAACAACTATGAATGACATTTGCAAGAATCCTGTTTTGTTTAAACAATTGTCAGTTATAGATCAGAAAATGTTTCATGCAGGGCTAATGCGTATTAGTACTAAAGTAGAAAACTGTTATTTTATTTGTGGGAAAAAGGCATATAAATGGTTACCTGAGAATTGGTCCAGCAGTTGTTTTTTGGGTTATTTGGTTCTGGCAATAAGACATACTGCAGAATTACTTTTGGGTAAGATATGAAACGTGAGAGAAACAGCCCAAAAACCTGAAGGTCCAGTTGAAAAACCTGTAAATCCAGTTGGAAGGATAGAAGCTGGCTGGAAAGACCATAATACTGTGAAAGACAAAAGTAAATTGACTCATATGGACTTGAGTGACAGTGTTATATCTTGGGCAGGAATATTCCCAGCCTATAGAGCAGTCAAATCAATCTGGGAGCTGAGGAAGTTATCGAAACTTCTTGAAGTAATGAGTAATGCACCTTTTTCTGTCCTAGAACTGGTGACTGATGAACTGAATGCAAAGAGAACTGTTGTGCTACAAAATCGAATGGCTCTTGACTTCACCCTAGCGGCGACAGGTGGTATGTGCGCGCTTATCAAAGAAGAATGCTGTGCGTACATACCAGACAACAGGCATGAAATTAATAATCAGCAACAAAACAAACTAAAACTGGAAAAGTTGAATCAGCACGACACAGAAACAGCAACCAGGATCCAAAACAGGTTTATTGTCTTCAAACTCTAGCGCCTCGGCCACTGTAAGCCTTCAAGGAGTAAAGTTTCAATAACATAGCACAGTTTATATAATCACACCAATCAATCAATAAAACTATTATACAATTAAATAAAAAATTACTCAATTAAATCACATTTTTCCAACAGCATTCTGTGTTTAAGCCTCTAGGTAATAAAGTGCCAAACTTTAAAATAAAAACAGTTTCATACTTTAAAAGTAATTTTGCCACAACTGCAACATCAGACTCTAACTTTGCTATCTGTTGTAAAATAGTTGCTTTTAAAGTGTCAGTGCTACCATTATGAAATTCATAAAAATGTTGAGCCAAAGGGCTCTCCATTTTTTTATTTTTTATATCCCTAAGATGTTCTAACAGCCTGACTTTAAACATTCTTTTAGTTTGCCCTATATAGAACTTATGACATCCACATGTGATTGCATAAACCACCCTATTAGTTCTACAAGTGTATGAACCACTTGAATAAAATGCTATATTATTGATATTAGAAAAAGTTCTATATACAAATGGGCAAGCCTGACATTTCCTACATGGGAATGTACCTATACTAGATGGTTGTAGTGGTATTTTGTTCCCTGGATTAAAAAAATTTGTTCGTACCACCATATCCTTAATACTCTTACCTCTTTTATAGGAAAAAATTAATTTTTTCATTTTTAAATTACTTAATTCATCATAATTCTCTAAAAACTCCCAAAAATGTAATATTTTATGTTTTATCATATCACTACATACATTGTATGTGGACACTACAAATAAATTATTATCCACCTGATTTTCTCTATTTATTGTATAACTATTAATAATCTTTTTCTTATTGTACCTATCATATCTCATATTTATGATTTTTTCTATATCAGCATCCACTAATTTACTATCATAATTTCTGTTCAAAAACATTCTTTTAGTTGTTTGAATTTCCTTATAAAACACTTCATCATTACGACATAACCTAGAAATTCTTAAAAATTCACCATATGGCAATGCTCTAATAATATGTGCAGGATGACAGCTAGTTGCTTGTAAAAAAATCATGTGGGTCCCCAAATTTCCTATATAAACTTGTGATTATAGGCAAACCAACAGTACCTTGTAAATTAATATCTAGAAAGTTAACTGACTGCCCATATTGTAACCCATCAAAATTAATTTTAAATCTATTAATTTGGATTTCTTGTACAAAACTCTGTATGTCATCATATCCACCCTCACACAAAAATATCAAATCATCTATGTATCTATAATACAATTTCACATGTTTCTTTACAAAATCATTCTTATAGATACATTCATTCTCTACCAAACCCATAAATATATTCGCATACATTGGGGCAAACGGTGCACCCATTGCTGTTCCTTGTTTTTGATAGAAAATTAAATTATCAAAATAAAAATAATTATTTTCTAAGCAAAATTGTACAAGATCTAATATATAATGTGTGTGGGGTGAGTCTCCCATGCTGTTAAACACAGCTTCTAAACCAAATTTATGTTGGATGTTCGTATAAAGACTCTTCACATCTAAAGTAATCCAAAACATGTTCTTATTCCAAATAACTGATTTAATTTTTTCCAAAAAATCAAAAGAATCTTTGATATAGGAGGGAAGACAGACAGCTTCTTTCAATAATACTTTATGTAACACAACACCTAAATTATGTAAAAAGTACTTCCTAGCAGACACAATAGGTCTACCTGGTGGTTTATTTATATTCTTGTGTAGTTTGGGGAGACAGTAAAAATAAGCACAACTAGTATCACTTAGGCAAAGTTTCTTCTTTACATCATTCTCAGACCAGAAACCCAACCGTAAACCTCTTTGAATTAGATTCTCATATTTAATTTTTGCCTGTTCAATACTGTCCTGGTGAGCTTTACAATACACTGTTTCATCTCCTAATAATTACCAGCACATTTCCAAATATTGTGTATAATGCATAATCACAATCTTATTGCCTTTGTCCGAGGGCTTTATGACCAATTCTGTTTGTTTAGAAAAATTTCTCAACTCTTGCCATTCTATCTTGGACAAGTTATATGTGACTGAATTCCTATCAAAATGTTTTAATTCAAACTCTAATTCAAAATCTAGCATTGCATGTAATTTTTTGATGCCATCATTGCAACATGGAGGCATAAACGTACTTTCTGTTTTAATGCCTGAGGTGTCTATATACCTGTGTTCAAAAAATTCACTGTCACAAGAAATAAAAGATTCTTCTGTCTCTGAATCACTCTGTTCTAACACATTTCCATTGAAATTACTATCCATAACAAAGTTTTTAGATGTTAAAACATTGAAATAATACCATAAGTGTAACTTCCTAATGAAACTATATAATTCTATTTTACATTCATATATTTTAGGAAGTACTGTAGGTACAAATTTCAATCCGTAGTTTAAAACAGAAAGAAAGTATTCAGAAATATGACAGCCTGATAAATTAATCACATTTTTAGTAAGAAATTCGAAATTAGTACCATCTTGTTCTTTTATTGTCTCTCCACGGTCTTTGTGGACCATTCCTATAATGCTCCTGCTCGCCAAAACCTCTTTTCCGTTGTTGACCAAAGTTTCCCGCATTCCGAAACTGTTCGGGAAAAAAATGGCGATTAGCTGGAGAAGGTAATTCCGGATACTCGCTCGCCTCTCTTGCGTGCATGAAATTGTCCATGTCCTGATTGGGTGTCATCACGCTCGAAGTACTGTCACGTCTCTGACCATTCTCAATGGGTTGATTCGTTGTCTGAGCCGATGTACGAGACCGCTGATTGGCTCGAAATAGGTACACATTGCCTTTTTCAAAATCTCTTAAGTCTCTCTGAATTTTGTACATTTTCTGATCAATAATTTTCTTTTCCAACCCATTGACTTTTTCTTGAATGTCTCTAAGACAGGAATCAAGTCTGTTCCTGTCTAATACACTGACTAAACTATTTCATACTACATTAATGTCTTTCTTCAGGTTCACCAACTTAATATTATCTCGTTCTATTTGAATTTTGATCCATTCTCTTGAGCATTGATGGGCTGCACATTCCCATCTTGTCTGAAAAGATTTATCCAGCTGACATGTTGAATCAAAAGGCTCTGAAGGGAATTTAAGTGCCCTGAGCCCTCTCGGTATAATGTCTAGTTCGAGATATCTGGATAAACTGTTAATATTATAGTATGTAGCTGTTTCTTTACTCATTAAATTAGTCAGTTTAGAGATGGTAGATTTAACTTCAATAGGAACATCCATGGAACGCTTACCAATGTTCGCAAAAGGGTTGTTAGAGCGTTTGCTTCTTGTTTCAGCGAGGAAGCGCTCCCATGCTGGAATATCCCCAGTATTCTCAGTACCTGTTGTTCTCTCTACCCGGTCATAATTCCGGTCTGGATTAGTATTGAAGAACCCATCTAGTGTTCGCTGGGAACCACCTCCATTGTCTTCTCTGAAAATTCTTGGTACATTTATGGCTGGATCACTGGCCATGGATAGTAAACAGCAACAAAACAAACTAAAACTGGAAAAGTTGAATCAGCACGACACAGAAACAGCAACCAGGATCCAAAACAGGTTTATTGTCTTCAAACTCTAGCGCCTCGGCCACTGTAAGCCTTCAATGAGTAAAGTTTCAATAACATAGCACAGTTTATATAATCACACCAATCAATCAATAAAACTATTATACAATTAAATAAAAAATTACTCAATTAAATCACATTTTTCCAACAGCATTCTGTGTTTAAGCCTCTAGGTAATAAAGTGCCAAACTTTAAAATAAAAACAGTTTCATACTTTAAAAGTAATTTTGCCACAACTGCAACATCAGACTCTAACTTTGCTATCTGTTGTAAAATAGTTGCTTTTAAAGTGTCAGTGCTACCATTATGAAATTCATAAAAATGTTGAGCCAAAGGGCTCTCCATTTTTTTATTTTTAATATCCCTAAGATGTTCTAACAGCCTGATTTTAAACATTCTTTTAGATTGCCCTATATAGAACTTATGACATCCACATGTGATTGCATAAACCACCCTATTAGTTCTACAAGTGTGTAGAAGCCTCTGTGTCGTGCTGATGAAATTAATAATCACCTAGAGGTATTTCAGCAAGTATCAGCCATGACTGAACCAGGCCCAAACCCACTAACAGACTTTTTCCAGAATCTATTTGGGGGGGGGTGGGGTTCCATCCTAATGAATATTCTGATTGCCATTTGTGTGGGTATACTCCTAATAGGAGCATGTATTTGCTGTGGAATTCCCTGCATGAAAAGATTAATCAAAGATTTTATTGATGTATCTGTTACTGAAACTTTGTATCAAGATATTGAGATTGAAAAATTGATCTCAGATGACATTTTTTTCTGAAGTATAGATTGAATGACTCACCTAGCTGAAAATCCTAAGTGGAAAAGGTTAGGAGATAAAATGACACTATGCATACTTCAAAATAGAATAAAAAGTATTAATAGGGGGGGAAATGTTAGAAAAATGTGTATTTGAATATATGAGAAATGCTAGTTTAAAAGCAAAGTAGTATATAATGCATTTTATTCTATTAATCATATAACAGAAAGGATTAATTCATGTGTAAATGTAAGTAGTTTTGAAACTGCAGTGTGGCTTGAAGCAAGCTGACCTTCGACCCTGGCAGATGCTAGCTTAGCAAGTTTTAATGTTTATGCTTTTCACAAGTGATTATCTGCTGGGTCAGGAAATCAAATGTGTGAAATAATGAAATCTTCTGCTCTTTCCTGCTGGGATGATTTGGCCTTGTATATGTGTTACTAAGATAGCATGCAGCTGGTGGGAAAGTGTAACAGTGAACAAAGATGTGTATTAGAAGACTGAATCTGCTATTGTATTCGAACTGATATGAAACCTTGAAGAAGTAACTTCACAGAAAGACATTATGTCTGACCAGGTGGATAGCAAGGCCGTATTGTTATCAGAGGAAAACTTTTTTAAAATATACAACATCAGCAGTTTTTATGAATAGAGGACTGTAAGCTAAAGTGATGTAGATGCCCTGTGACATACCACGTCAGTAAGGTGGGCACAGCTTGAATGTTAAACCTATATAAAATTGTGTGCTTCCTATTTCATGTTTGACAAAATTCTGTACTTGTACGTTTTTTGCCTCCTGTTGTACACTAGTAAACTTTTTGATCCTGAATCTCCTGTGTATTGAATTCTTGATTTTATTTAACAGTGGTTGAGAAAGATAAGATTTACTGAAAATGCCTAAAGTTTCCTTATATGTATCCCAGGTAGTTTACATGTTGAACATAATTGATAAACTGTTAGATATAATAGACAACAAAATGTTTATTTTTTCTGTGGAATATTAGAGAAACTTAATTATTCCGTGTATGAAAGATTGGTGTGAAATGCATGGGGATATGTGTCTTTGAAAATAAATGTGTAAGTCACAATGCATAAAGGAAAGAAATAGTGACTATTTTGGTTGGACTGTTTACACTGATGTCACAGGATGAGGAAGATAATTTTGGAGAACAGAGATGAGAAAGGATGAGAACTCTAATAAAATATAGAAGAAAATGTGCAAGATAATCAAGGAAAATGTGGTTAGAGAAGTGAACTAGTCATGCGTCAGTGAAAAAAAAATATCTGTGCAACAAAGGAACACAATAAATCCATCAATAGCAATTTAATTATATAAACTATATGACATTGTTAGTTATAAACATTAGGATTTAGAAGATAATGTAGAAGCACTTTTTGTATTTTATGTCTCCCTCTGTTGCCTCAAAATAAAACAAAGGACTCATATTGTAACACTTGGGTGGCTTCAGATTTTGTAGACAGTACCAAACACCTTATTGTACATCCATAAGTACTTTTGAATCTAACAGTGACCCATCTTGTGAGTAAAAACAGTATATACTTGCTGAAGAAGTTGCAGGTAAACCAAACATGGCTGTATCTTGAAAACTTCCAAAAAATATGTCAAATAAAGTGCCCAGGACTCCAGATTTAACTCACAACAAACTTGTATTAAAAAAAATATACACACAAAATCATAAACATCATAAACGGTTAAGTGCTTTCATCCTGAGCCTTGGGACTTCCTCAAAACCATTGTTTGAAAGTTTAAACATCATTAAATAATACAATTTAAGTTGGAGAAAACCAGTCATTTGCTACAGTCAATAAACCAATCTGACTAATGAAAAGAAGCCAAGATTAAAAACAACATTCCACAGATAAATCAACAAAAGTTTGTGCTTTAAAATCTTACATTAAAAATATATGTATTTATATACAAATCATAAAAAATAGCAAAAAATACATAATGCTAAGTTTATTAAACAATTTGCAAAATATTATTATTAAAAATATTAAAAAGTGTTAAAAAGTGTTTATATGAAAAAGAAATGTTATTGGAAAGCATAATAGGTGAATAGGTCTTCCACTATTATTAAAGTTTAGCTGCTCTATTTTTTAAGATGGAACGATTGAGGTATATTCATTTAAACAAAAAAACGAGGACCAGCAAACAAGGCACCTGATTATAAATACTTTAATAAAAGTATGTAGGTTCTTATGACAGACCGGTTTCGGCTGATTTAATACAGAGCCTTCATCAGTGTAAAAGATTCATACAAAAAAGAACCATTTTATAAATAGTTGGATAGAACATGTGATTAATTACAAATGCTCATTTAGACCTGGCTTAAAGAGACCACCAAGCTTAATAATCCATTTTTTCTCCATGGAATTCAGTAAATCATGCCAACCTAATTCATTATTTCTGGGTCTGTTTATCTTATCTATAATGGTGAAAGTAAAACAAACATTACTGTGTATCAATGAATGTTTGTAAAGAGCATTGTTTTCGCTCTTATTTTTCATGTCACTGAGATGTTCAGATATTCTGAATTTTAAGGGTCTGGAAGTTTGACCAGCATAAAATGCAGGACAATTGCACTTGGCCAAATATATTACCCAGTCCGAAGAACAGTTAGCAAAACATTTTATGTCATATACTACAGGGGTGTTTTGACTACTGAAATTTTTTGTTTTGAGTTACTTGGCACACTGTGTGCAATGTCCACAAGGAAAACAGCCCAGTAAAGGTTCACTTGATAACGTGGTTTGTGTAGTATTGGTACTTCTGGCTTCAGAATGTTTGAAATGATTAAAAAAAGCAGATACATTTCTGCCTTTACAAAAAGAAAACAGGCATCTGTCACCAATTATTTCATTAAGTTTTGGGTCACATGTTAATAAGTTCCAGTTTTGCTGGACAGTATTGATTAATATATTGGTATTGCATCCATAAGTGGTTATGAGTCCAGCTTTCACCCTCCCCACATTTGCAAAAACATCCCCAAATCTCAGTTCATGCATATCAAGCGCATTTGTTCTGACAAACACACCTACACATGATTTAAGGATGATTTAGTTCTTAGATTTCATGACCGGGGTTATAAATTGGGTCAATTATTACACACCAAACATACAGTGGATAATATGAAAAGGGATGATCTTCTTCTTTACAAAAATAGGACTCAATCTAATTCCAATCCACCCAGACTCATAACCACTTATGGACGCAATACCAATATATTAATCAATACTGTCCAGCAAAACTGGAACTTATTAACATGTGACCCAAAACTTAATGAAATAATTGGTGACAGATGGCTGTTTTCTTTTCGTAAAGGCAGAAATGTATCTGCTTTTTTTAATAATTTCAAACATTCTGAAGCCAGAACACTACAACCAATGCTACACAAACCACATTATCAGGTGTACCTTTACTGGGCTGTTTTCCTTGTGGACATTGCACACAGTGTGCCAAGTTACTCAAAACAAAAAATTTCAGTAGTCAAATGACAAGTCTTTGAGAATTATAATGCCAGATAAGGGTGGAGGTTTAGCTATTGTAGATAGGATGACCTACATCAGCAGCATGTGTAGTTTACTATATGTCAATGACAAATATGAAATAACATCTAGAAATTAAATTAATATCACCTGTAAGAAAATTGATGCCTGTTAGAGGAGTCTTTAATGCAGGGGTCTATTAATGAAGAACTCTACGAGTTTCTTACTAACAAATACCTGGTTATTTCTATAGCTTTTGGAATACCCAAGATACATAAAGATGCTATGGATCCCCCATACTGACTTATAGTGTCTGTACACAACTCAATTACATACCCATTAGGGGTATTTACTGACTGTATTTTAAGAATTCTGTATACCCAGTTGAACATATATTAAGAGATTAATGGGATTTTCTTAGTAAGGTCAAACAGGATTGTTTTAAACACAATGCCAGTTTTTTCCATGATTGATATGGTTAACCTTTTCACCTCAATACCTCACAAGGAAGGGATTGAATTATTTCACACTGCTATTTTGGAATTAATGAACCTTAACACCACTATGATTAATTTTATTATAGAGGTGATGAAAACCATACGTCATAATAATTTTTATTACATTTGAAGGGGAATTTTTTAGACAATTCAGAGGACTTGCCATGGGTGCCAGTTGGCCTCTATGTATGCCAACCTCATCATGTACAGTTGGAAACATTTGTTCACCCTCAACTTTAAGTACAATGAAAATTGACGCGTTTACCTTTTTATTGGATGATATTTTTATTCTTTTGGAAAGACCAGGGGGAAGTCAGAAATTATTTCCTTACCTATATCAGTAACACAAAAACTTTTCTTAAATTCCCGCACACACTCTGACCACAAAATTAATTACTTGGATGTCACATTATACAAAGACATGGACAAGGAATATTTTGGTTCCACAATTTTTAGGAAACCAACGTTCTCAAATAAGTTATTTAGAATACAACACTAAAAGGAATATTTTAAGGAGCAACTTATCAGATTGGCCAAAATGTGCTCAGACTCAGTGACTTTTACAATGGAGGTGAACAAATTAACCAATATGTTTCAGAAAGAGGTTACCCTTATGATATTTTGAAAATTATATGTGATGAAATTATAAATGACTAGGGGAAATAATACTCAACCTTGTTGGAGTTAGATCAGACAGGCAACCCCATACTCTCCAAGAACATCTTGAAAAGTAGCAGTTTCACAGACTCTATAGTAATTCCCTATAGGTCCCATTCTAGGGAGATCAAAAAGATGCCAGCAAAAAACTGGTGATTTTTCAAAGGAAACTTAGAGATGATCCCTTATCTATGTGACGCACCAAAGTTTGTTTTTAAAACAGGCAGGAATTTGAAAAATTTACTGGAAATCCTAAAAAATACCTTTCTAGGTGCAAAGGAGCTGGCATCAAGAGATGCAGTGCCTGTAATCAGTGTCACTACATTCTAAATAAGAACAAGGCCAGGAAGGGTCTCCACCACTGAAATCTGGTAAGGAGATGAGAATTGCACATCCCAGGGTGTAGTTTAGCTGCTATTTGTGATGGTTGTGGCAACTACTACATTGGTAAGACAGAAGGACAGTTATGTAGAAGAATCTATGAACATGTGTGTACTATCAATAAAAGAAATATCAACAGCTCATTATTTAAGCACACTTTAGTGTGTCCAACTTACAATAGATTTCAATTTGGTATTTTGGAAACAGTCCCCTTTTCTCTTAGGGGTGATGCATGGGAGATAGAACTGGAGAGGAGAGAGTTAATTTGGCAGCTAAGACTCAATGCTGCAACACTTCCTGGCTTAAATGAATACACCTCGATTTCCCCATCTAAAAAGTAGAGCAGCTAAGCTTTAATAATATTTGAAGCCCTATTCACCCATTTTGCTTTCCATTAACATATTTTTTTTCATATAAACACCTTTTAACACTTTTTAATAATTTTAATAATGATACAATCTGTACAAATTGTTTAATAAACTTTAGCATTATGTATTTTTTTCTATTTTTTATTATTTCTATATAATTACATATTTTTTTTCTATAAGCTTTGAAACACAAACTTTCATTGATTCATCTATGGAATGTTGTTTTTAATCTTGGTTTCTTTTCATTAGTCATATTGGTTAATTGTCTGAAACAAATGATTGGTTCTCTTCAACTTAGCTTTCAAACAATGGTTTGAAGAAGTCCCAAGGTTTGGGATGAAAGTGCTTAACCGTTTATGATTTTTATGATTTTGTGTGTATATTTTTTTTGAATATAAGTTCGTTGTGAATTAAATCTGGAGTCCTGGACATTTTGTTTGACATATTTTTTAGAAGTTTTCAAGATACAGCCAGGTTTTGGTTTACCTGCAAATACTTCAGCCAGCATATACTGTTTTCACTCACAAGTTGGGTCACTGTTAAATTCAGCTTTGCCTAGAGATATACAAAAAGGCATTTGGTACTGTTTACAAAATCTGAAGCCACTGCATCAGCCTTTTTTTATTTTGTGTTTTTTCTATTGGCAGCACAGTCACATGTTGATTTTCTGGTTCTTTCCCTTTGTTGCCTGCTGATCATCAGCCATCACCTTCCTAAGAGCAATCAACAGCCATCAGGGTTCTTGTGATTAGATTTTTAACTCCAACACTGGTGGCTGATGTGATCACCCACAGTAGATCGGGGGAATTATACACTGTCTCCAGTGTGTATCTATGAATGTGTGTGCATGTCTGTGTGTGTGTGTGTGTGTGTGTGTGTGTGTGTGTGTGTGTGTGTGTGTGTGTGGGTGTGGGCGTTCATGCTCCCACACACACCTATAAACATTATTGTCACAGTCTTCCACTACCAAACCCACATCCCTCAGTCAGGTGATCAATGTTGTCATGTAGGAGCAATTTTGTCTGACATAAGAGGAGAAGAAGGTTATTTTAAAGTATTGTGAGGTGGCTGCATTACATGGATTTCATACCAGTGTGGGTGAACTAGTGCATGCAATTAAGAAAGCTGTGTGAAATGTTATGCATGGTGTAGATGGTTGTGGATAAATTTTTATATAAAATGAATGGTTGTATGGTCAGATATGTACAATATTTTAAAATTCATCGGTAAAAAGGTTCTTGGGTGAATGTAGATAAAGCATATATTTTAAGCTGGAGACCTATCACATTATCCAGTTATTATTACAAACCTTTTGTGAAAGATTTACATCTAAGATTTACAGTTACATTAAAGACATGTATAGTTATTTATTTGCAGTCAGAGATATATGGTACTAGAAAGGGAAATATATGACAGGAATTTTACTGTTAGAGAACTAGTTAACAGTATAACTAGTGTAAAGTAGGAACGTGATGTTACTATTTTGATGTTGTAAAGATATCTGATATCATTTGCCATTAAAATGTAGAATAATGTTTTAGCAAATTCATAAACATTTAACCTGCAAAGTTTCTTCTATGTGTGGAATTTTGTATAATAATAAACGTTATGTACTTCACTTCTTAGTATTTGTGCAATCATACACAAGTAACTATGTCCATTTTTCTTCATTAATGGAGCATGTATGGTTTATGTGCTACTAAAGCATCATCTGCATGACTATTTGTTTATAATTCATTCTATTCACTACTGTTGTATCTTTACATTTTGCATGCAGCACAAGTATAGGCTGGACAAGGTTGTTGGACCAGTGCTCCTGTTTAACAAACTTAAACAAAAATAAAATAAAAGTGATTATAATGAAAAAAAATTAGTGGGACTGTTAACTCAGATTTATATAGAAAATACATATCTGGTGCAAATGGCTAAGGAGTACTTGGAAAAAGAAATAAAATGACTAGCTGCATTAAACAAAAGTGCCCCTTAAGGCCTCACTTTTGGACTGACTGTTGGGGCATTGTTAAGTAAACTAAAACCACAGGTGAGGTATAAGGAATTGCCACCATATCAAAATGTTATATTAATCATAGAAATCATAGAAAATACAAGGCAGCTGAGCCTTATGGCCATTTATGCCTCGCCAGTACCTACCGTCACACCATATCTCACTTTTTCAAGGAGAGGTAGGCCAATCATGCCAAGGGGGTGAATTTATGAATACCCATCCAATTGTCTAATGCCTTTTTAAAGGAAGATTATTGCATTTCTTGATCTGGAGTTTGTTCCAGAGAAGTGGTACTAATTTGCTTTTCATGCAGATAATATTAGTTATTGTAAAAAAATATATATTTTAAGATATGAGGATGTTACAGACTGGCTGACTGATTTTAGAGCTACTTTTAAACATGATAAAAATGACAGATACGGGAGGAAGAAATATCCGTGGTCATTGTATGTTTATGTGAAAAGGGGAATATATTTTAGGTATAAGGACTGAGGTAACTGGGTAGTGTATTAACAAGAGAATATGGAAGAGCTTAGTAAGTAGTGGGAGTTCATTTTCTTTGTCTTACACAAACATGTTATCTTCCTAAGTCTGTTTTATTGCGTGTAGAGTTTATTGGAGGGGAAATAATCCCACTTCTGAAAACTAGAATAAGAAATGATGGTAGTTTTTCTGCCTGTAATTTGGAAGTCCTATTTGGGGAGGTATTTTATGTCACAAAGACAAATGGTTAAATTAAATACACTTCATCCTCTAGTATAAAGTTTTACTTCATCCTCTTGTATAAAGTTTCTTCTTTTTATACCATTTCTGCTATGGTAGGAAATAAATAAGAACTGTTATTAAGGAAGGTGCTATTTTAAGTACAAAAACAGACAACAAAGTTAAAAAATAGATAAGAAAGGTATTATGGGCATATATTTAAAATGAAGCTTTAAGTGATCAGAGAGGAATGATGGGTTGGGGACAGGAGTGGCAAAAAGTGAATAATGTAAGGATCATTTTTTATTTATAAAGAGCTAGGGATTAGGAATGCAAAAGGTGGCAACTGATAGATTAAGAGAGCAGTGGTTAAAAACGAAACAAGTTGTTGGAAGACAGGATATGGAAGGGTCGGAGACAGCAATGGCACTGAAACATACTGGACCTGTGGAAGATGCATACTGGCGACTTGCTCATATATGGTGCAGAACCCCAGTGAGAATACAGAAAGGACTGAGGAGAAATGGCAAAATGACTGAGATGTGGAGAAGGGAATGTCAGTCAACACCATATGTACTAGGCCTGTTAATATGTAAGTTTGGGAGCAGGCAAGGAAGATATGGAATATTATATTTCAGTAGAAGTGTAGGATAGTTGGGAATTTTGCTTGTTTGCTTTCAAAATGGAAGAGCTAGGTGAATATGGCAAAAGGGCAGAGTTTCAAATTGTGGCGGGAGAGGTACAACAGTTAATAGCAATGGCATGAAGGTCACCATGAGCAGAGAGGCATAATACAGTTTTGGTCCATAAATGGATGAGGAGAGCATATAGGGGGACAGAAGATGGGTGGGAAAAACATAACAGGTCAAAGGCAGATAGGAAATGGAGAAAGAGAGGAGAAGAGAAAAGGGGGAAGAGGGCAAGGATGGTAGTAATGACATGAGTGAAAATAGAATGGAAAGAAGATGCATATTTTTTCAAAGATAGACAATGAAATTGTGGAAACACTTTATTTTTTGTCAATTAAACATGGCACATTTCTGTGACAGTAAAGTTTGACATTCACAACTTCAAAGAATTTATTGCATATGAAATGGAGGATTGCTGCTATTGGTTTACTATCATTATTTCGAAAATAAAAAAAGTGTACTTATCAGCGAAGTGTTTTGCTGAAATTACACAATTCCGAACGTTCCTAAAGTCAGAAAACAGCTGTTAATGTCGAAAATGTTGCTCACGACATTTTCGACACTTAACAGCAATCCTATCCTTCCCTTAACTCCCTAACTAACTAGCCTAAACTCACATTTATGCAGGGGGGCAAGGCCCCTGCACCCCCCCACACCCCCCAACTTAATATTCCAACTCCGAGATCGCACTACAGTGAGGAAAGGGATGTATTTCCCTAACCACACTGTACCACAATCCCCTTACATAAGCAGACATTATAATTGCGAATGCACAGTCCATTCGCAATAATATTGTTCGCTCACGTAACCTGCCGAAATATGAAGTATTCGAACATCTGTTGTTCGAATACTATTGTAATGGTAAACCACTACTATTTATAAACAGATAGGGATTATGAATTTAAAAAAGCAATGGACGGATTAAGAAAGTAGTGGTCAAAGTAAGGGAACAGGTTGGTTAAAATGAATCTTAAAAGATAGACATCTTCTAAGGTAGCCAAAGGAATCAAATGCTCCTTTGAAGTGTGCCAACATATAAATAACTAGGGCTATAACAGAGGATGTTCCGGGGACATTGTTGTGTCTTGTAAGATGGGATGAGAAAGTAAGAGTGTGCAACTGTAAACTTTAATACCATAGTGGAAAAGAAGAGTGGGTGATATATTTTAGATATATTTATGTTGATTGTGGATTTTGATGGTTTATCTATTAGAAGTGTTTATAAAAATAATAAAAATGTCTGGATGTGGAAGGTCAATTTGCAGAATATTCCCACATAAAAATGTAAGCTACAAGGAGATTATCATTAACTACTACGAAAGCCATGAGTGTGAGAGTTCAATCCAAACATATAACAATAATTGCGTATTGTGGAACCAGCAGTATACATATTGGATATTTTGACTTGCTTATTAAAAAGTTACTTATAAAATCTCAAATGCATATATATATATATATATATATATATATATATATATATATATATATATATATATATATGTGTGTGTGCGCATGTGTGTGTGTGTGTGTGTGTGCGTGCGTGCGTGCGTGTGTGTGTGTGTGTGTGTGTGTGTGTGTGTGTGTGTGTGTGTGTGTGTCTGTGCACGCACGCGCGCGTGTGTGTGTATAAAATAGCCAGGGAATTGTTATGGCTAGGCTTGTATAGGCCCTAGGGCCGATAGCCTAGTACCAGCCTATGAACCTATGAACATATAAAATGTTTAGCTGTGAGATATGATGTAATGGAAACTGTAGAACATGTTTCCAAGGCTGTAAAATATTTCATGGAAATTGTGAAAATGTAATATATGTTTTAGCCATTTCTATCTTAAAGGACATTGATATGAATAATATTTGTTATTCAATGTTAGATGATGTCAGTTATTTGGAAAATATTGGGAGGAAAATGTGCATGTATCTTATGAAATAAAATATTGGAAGAAAATTGTGATTAGGAATTTAAGTCATGACACTGAAAAAATATAGAGGGGTTTGAATTTTTAGTTTTGTTAATTTTATTTTAATTTGCATCACTTTATTTTTAAATGCTAAATTTATATTTATTTAGTTATTTATTTTTAACAAGAAAGCAAACATTATCATTGCATGTGTTAGTAACATAGGGAACTACTACACTTTTCAATAAATGACACAAGATCCACATCAGCTATTAAAAATGTAGGCATAGAGGATCTTATTTTAATAACTGAAAAAAATGACAACATCTCAGAAGTGAAGCATCCCCCTTATGCTGCATGACAGTGTCACTTCTGGAACATGAATCTAAGTGCTCAGTATAAGGACAGAACCCTCAGCCTTCAGGACTTCCCATTTCTAATGTAAGAGTGCTTTCTGATGAGCCACTGATTGCAGTTTTATGGTACATCTTCAGTGAAGCTGTGGCTATGTTAGACTTTTATGTCACAGAAAACTGTGGTACTTAATTGACAGAATAAAGTATGTTTCCAGCCTTATATTTTGGCTTGTGTGGTACCTATTATCCATGTATCGATGGGAGAACACTAATCCCGTTTTCATATTATGCTATATTGCATTAAAATGTATTATGTATGTCAGTCTAAGCATAAGAACTTGAGCATGCACAGAGACCCTTTCTGTCCTGTTACTGTTTATCCAACTCCAATATGCCATAACTCCTGGGAGACTAAAACTGACTTTCAAGAGTTCTTATAAGCGTTAAAATGTGCCTGTAGTATGTGTGCTTAATCTTATCATATTTTTTTCTTTGTAAAATGTTCCTCAGCCACTAAATTAAATCTAACACACAAAGGCAACATGATATAAATGTATATTATAGTATAAGAATCATCTCTGTCATATCCTTTTTTCCCCTCTGTCCATAGAATCACTGGTAATGCTGTCACCCAGTCTTCATGAAAACTGTTACTTCTACGTGCAACATGCACCTTTGCAAAAGCAAGTATCATTGTGTTAACTCAGCAGCTCTAGTTTGACTTATATTCCCTGTAGTCTGAGGTGCACTGATCACCGAGTTAGTATATATAAGCAGTGGGACTGTGGGGTGGAGCCACCTGCATATACAGCACTGAGTTTCCAATATTGACTCAAATCTAATGAGTGTATCATTCATGAAATCTTGAAATCAGACTAGCAAATACACCAGCTGAGGAAAGCTACCCAAACATACAACCATGGAACATTCAGGGAAATATCACGAAAATATTTTCTTCTGCAGGTGGCATACCCTCCCTGTGGGGGACTTCACACCCCACAACTTTTTGCTTTTATATACTTTATATGGTAACCACATAGTTGCACAACATTGAAAAAAAGAGAAAACACCCATCAAGGATGAAACATAGTACACAAAACTGCAATGCTGCAGTAGAGCCAAAACAATGTTAAAACGTTCCAGGAACTGTTGCTTTAGGGAATCTGCTCTGGTTGCTGTATCTATGGGAATCTACATTTGAACAAGTGTAAACCTTCCCTAATCAATATGCACATTTAAATATGTGATACATTTCATTTTAAATATTCACTATAGTACCATCAATGTATTTATTTGTTAAAAGAGATTGTCAGTACATTCATTTAGAGACCAGTTGGCATAATGGTTAAGGTCTTCACACCTATGCACAAGATACAAAGTTCAGTTTTGATCTCTGATCAATGCCTGTTTGAAGTTTCCATGTTCTCCTTGTGTCTCTGTGGGGTTCCTCACACTTCCGACAAACATATACAGTGTTTCTATCTCAAATTCACCCAAGAATGGAATTGCGGATAGCAGCACAGACTCTAGATGGTGCTCTATAGGGGGAAGAATTGTTCAGACCAACTGCTTTGAACACCTATTGTGATACATAGTATCATCATGATGATAGAACACAAATTTAAAACAGAATGCCATGGCAGAGCAAGACACTCGATGGTGTAAAAATATGGTTCTAAGTGATTCTGTCATGTTGGCTAATGTTGCCAAATGGGCATAAGTATTTGCTGGTGATAAGTGGGTTGAGGGCCCACCATAATCTGACCTATGCTAGGGACTCATGCTATCAGTGGAAAGGGTGAATGTGCCCCTATTGGTCAGTGTCTGCCTGACATAAAGCCCAGCAGGCCTGGGTCAATAAGCTACTGGCTAGCCGGTGTGCAGTAGCCCTGCTTGTGTTACCTGGGATAGCTGTGTTGAGTGAAAGCTGAACATAAAACCAATCAACCTGCTAAATATGAACAAAGAATTGATATGCTAAATGTAGATTCACTGACAGGATGGAGCTTGGAAGTGGATGACATGAGGGTAAGGAGGAGGCTGGACATCCTACGTATCCAGGAGACAAGATGGAAGCCACTTGGCATGGGATTCAGAGTCCTCTACTCAGGGAGAGGATAGACTAGATACAGTGTGGGAATTGTGGAGAGGGAGAGACTTCAGAAGACACAGAGGGATGCCATCAGAATTAGTGACAGACTCATGGCAATCAGACTTCGGTGTAATGATAGGGCAGCATTCATAATTTCAGCCTATGTTCCTCAGAAGGGCAGTGATAGTGAGGAGAAGAGCACATTCAGACAGCAGTTAGATAAAGCAGGGCAACATGAATTGGTATTGATAATGGGTGACCTGAATTTCCATATCAGGACAGACAGAAGATGATTTGAGGAATTCCTGGATCCACATGGGTGGGGCAAAAGTAATAAAGAAGGAAAAGCGTTTTTAGACTTGTCTGGCAAATAGTTTGATAGTAGCCAACACATGGTTCAAAAAGAGAATTAGTCGCAAGATCACATATAAGAGTGGCCAACATGCAACTCAGGTAGAATTCCTCCTAGTAAGGAAAGAGCACTGGGGTAGTATCAGCAATGGCAAAATCATCCTCAGTGAAGCAGTCAAGCAGTCGTTGAAGAAGGCTCTAAGGTCAACAGAGACCAGGGTGAAGACATGGAAGTTAACTGGAGACAAAGCACAACAGTTCAGGGAATTACTCAGGACTCTAGTACCTCAAGAAGAAGAAGAGGGAATAGATGGAGTTGAAGAATAGCATGCCTCAAAACAGCATGTGTGAGGACTACAGAATAGATATGCAGCCGAGCAAGCTATGGAAATAAGGTACATAAGAAACGCTGGTGGTGGAATTCAAAAGTCCAGGAAGTCAGCAAAAGAAAGAAGGAGTGCAGGAAAAAAGTGAGAGAAGAGATGGACTAGAATAGGAAGGAATACTGGTTGGCTAACAAAGATGCTAAGAAAGGAGTTTTAATAGCAAAGAACAAGGCATCAGAGGCACTCTACCAGCTTCTGGTAAGTGATTCAGTAGATGGTACAAAGAAACTATATCAGGTTGCAAGGCAAAGACAGAAAGATAAAGAAGATAGTCAGACACCCTTCATAAGGCGATGCCAGCAACAACCTGCTCACCATTCCACAGGAAAACAAAAGCAGGTGGAAGGAGTACTTCCAGCAGCTTATGAATAAAGAAGAACCCACAGAAGCTATACTGCCCCAGATACAACCTACAATGAAAGAAGAGGAGGAACCCACTATAGAAAAATTAAGAACAGCACTAAGGAAAATGAAGTCAGGAAAAGCAGCAGGTTCAGATTAGGTCACAGCAGATATGATAAAGATGCTGGGTGAGATAAGCAAGAAATGGCTCTTAAGGGTACGCAAAGAAGTATGGAGAGAAAGGTGTATCTCAGATGGTTGGAGGATAAGCATACGCATGACAGTGTTCAAGAATAAAGGAGATATTCATAACTGTGAGCAGTACAGAGATCGAACTTCTATCACATTGCATGAACATTCTGGACAGGGTGGGTGCTAAACAAATACACAAAGTAGTAGAAAGTAAGATGGGACATGAGCAGCTCATATTCAGATCAAGATGCAGCACAACTGACCTTATGTTTGCAGTGAGACAAATACCTGATAAGAAGCTAGAAATAAGGAAAGAATCCAACAGAGCATTCCTAGATATAGGCAAAGCATATGACAAGATGCCAATAAAGTTGATATGGACAGTCCTACAGTAGTTTAAAGTCCCAGAAACACTGGTAGATTTAGTGCAATCTATGTACAAGTATACAGGGGCAGAAATACAAGCAATGTTTGGTCTCACAGAGGTGTTCCCAGTGGGGGGTGGGTGTATACCAGGGTTCAGCTCTGAGCCCACTTCTGTTCTTACTGGTGTTGGACTACATTAGCAAACAGGATGGAGGAGACAGATCAACAGAGTTTCTGTATGCAGATGATGTGTTATTAAAGGCAGACTCTAAGAGGGAATTTAAGCAAAGGATAGGAGAACGCAATGCAAAACTGAAGGCACATGGGATGAAACTGAGTACAGATAAGACACTTGTAATGGCAGCAAATGGAAGAAATAAGAAGAAGTTGAGAACTGAGATAGAAGGGAAAACAGGTTAATAATGTCAGGTATATGGGAGGATGGTTGAGGAGAAGGGAAGTTTGAATGAAGAGGTCAAAGCTAGAATCAGAAGGTCTGCAGCCAACTGGCACAAAGTACCAGGGGTAATGTATCACAGAAGAATGACAAAGAAGCTGAAAGGTAAGGTGTACAAAACAGTGTTGTGACCAGTACCAATGTATGGTGCAGTGCAGAAACCTGGACAGTCAAGTCAGAGCAGTTGAGGAAGACAGAGTTGATGGAGATGAAGTGCCTGAGATGGATAGTAGGATATACACTGTGGGACAGATGAAGAAATAAGGACATAAGAGCAGAAGCCAAAATATCTCCAATTGCAGAAAAGGTGAAAGAGAATAGATTATGATGTTTCAGGCACATGCAGAAAAGCAGAAGACAATCCAATGAAGAAGATTTTATATAGACAGGAAGAAGACAAGAAATAATGAGGGCATCCAGCAAAGAAGTGGATGGATTGTGAGAGAGAAGATCTGTGACAGTCAGGCATGTGTGTTGAAGAAGGTAGGAGAGTGGTATTGAATAGAGAGAGATGGCAATAGTTGACACAACACCCTGACCCCATGTAGAAAATGTGAAAAGGGGTTGATGATGATAATGATTGTCAGTACATTTACTTACAGTTGGTAAAATGGCTAAGGTGTTCACCTCACAGACATAAGATGCAGGGTTTGATACTTACCTTTGAAAGGGGAAAAATGGCTGGGCTTAAAATGGCCCACAAAGGCAGTTAGCTTAGTACTTATCAATGAACCTATAAGTGACCTGTGACTATGCTGCACACTGTAGTGGGGTATATTTAGCATAATTATAAATGCCATATGCAGGGTCCAACAAAAGTAAAACTCATTGTCTGCACTAGCACCAGCCATGGACTGTATCACAAGAACTTGTATCCCTTAAAGAGACGCACAGTGATCTGATTTCTTATAGCACCTCTCTGAAGATCTACAAGTATTCTCATGCTGTGTGTTTTTCAAATACTGATAGAGATCCTTAAATGAAAACCACATATTTTACTACCACAAATGCCATAGAACTCAAACAGTGATGTCTGTGGAATTGTAACCATTGTTTGCATGTAGTACATATTAAATCCATCAATGCTGCCAAAATTAAAATATTTTAATTATGCAAATAAATCAATATGCAGCCAGGAGTAGTTTCTGCAAAGCCTGCAGAGAGTGTTTATACAAAAGTACCAGAGTGCAGTGGAGGATGTGAAAACAAAATTACCTTGTGTGTATGATCTTCTCCCTGAAAAACTCCGTAAAAAAGATCATAAGGATTGGATTGACACAGCTGTGAGCATAGCTCAGGCAGATGGTTGACTGATAGAGGTAGTAAAATAGCATTGATGGTGTGGCATTTAAATTAATCAGTTGAACAACATGAAACGGTGTCCAGCATATCAGAAATGCAGCAATGATGATCAATGCCATTCTGGTCACCTTCTTGCTCCTTGTAGATCTTTTCTTCTGGACTTTCTTCATGACCTTGAAGAGGTGGTGCAGAGTCAGAGAGTACAGCAAAGTGATAATAACTACAGGGATGATAAAGGCAAGAATCGACTGGTAGAGTGTATACCAATAAATGCTGCGAGGCTCAGGCAGATCAATCAAACACAGCTCGGTCAGATTTTCACGCTGGACCTTGGCGTAAAGCATGGCTGGGGTGGCAAGAAGGAGACTGTAGATCCAGATGGAGATGTTAATGGTCACAGTACATTTCATTGTACGTTTCAGACCTGCGGTGGATGAGTACACAACTGCAATATACCTGAAAAAAGATTGCAATTGATAGAAACAACGTTATGAAGTCTGCAATCAACTCACATATAAATCGCCATTCAAAATTATATTTATTGCAGCTCATGCACTCACTGCCCAGTATAGCAAACTTCAGAGTATGGGATGATAAAAGATTTAGCATGTTAAATCTTTGCAGTGCCTATACCTTTGTTGAAATGAAATATTTAATGACAGAGAAGCTAATTAAAGGAACTTGTTAATCTTTCACAGATTAAAGAATATAATTCCTTTCATGGCTGCAGCCCTTGCAAGAAGGGGTTGTGGAGTCTTGTTTGTAATCTACAGTCTTTAATCCAGGCTAGAACCTTCACAGATGAGGGTGCAGTTAACCAGGTTAACATTTAATAGTAGCACTAAATATATTAGTTTTATGTGCTGCTTCTACATGATTACCAGTGGACACCAAAGTTCTTAACTAAGCTCTAGGACATCCCATGTTTTGGCACAAAAATAGCTAATAAAAATATTATAAGAGGACTTCAGCTATTGCTTGTTTAACTGCTGTTCAGGTAATATGTAAACCCCAGTACAGGCCTGCTCTGTGACATAAATAAAGTCCTGACTACAAGCCAGATGACATGAATTCAGATAATGTCTTGGGTGCTGGCAGTGTGGAGTAGTGGAGGTTGGGAGTGAGCAGATTATGCTGGCTCAAAATCCTTGGAGGAGGAGGAGGAAGATGGCTCCAGTCAGAAGAACCTGCTCCTATGCAAGTGGAATTTTGCACAATATTAGTGGTTATAGGACTGAGAGAGATGGGGTAAGTCCAAATGCAGTGTTGGTAGCCCTCACGGGTATCTGTTTATTGGACCATGAAGATGTAGTGGAAGGAAATAGTGCTCCACTGTACTTACACACATGCAGATATCAACCATTTATGTCATACAAATATATCCTCAGGGCTGGGATGCTGGTAAGGATACAAACACTACTGTGACTGTTTGCATGATAGCCTCTTAGGTCTAGTCCTACCATCACTATAAAATACCCAGCACAAGGGAATATGTATGTTGGGGTCTATATTATATATTCAAAGTTTCAAAATTTTGAACCTCATATGTTCGACAACACGAGTGAAACTTGAAACTTCGAATATATAATAAAAAAGTAAAAATAAAAAAAAAATGTGCCTTAACTTTCTGAGAAGGGGGGCAAGCCCCCCTGCACCCCCACACCCCCCTACTTAAATATACCAACCCTGAGACCGTACTTCATTGCAGAAAAAGGAAATTTTCCCATTCTGCGCATATGGAGCCATTGCCTTTCACCTTCGAACTTTTCAAAGTTCGATCATATTGTGTCGACCATATGACAGTCGAACTTGGAAATGTTCGGCAAATTAATAGGGATCCATATGTTGGGCTCATGTGGTGAGGATTGATGGTCAGAAGTTACAGCAGGAAACAGTAACTAAAAAAAAGTAATTTCTTTATAAATATAACTTAGGATTCATTGCAAGGACTCCAACAAGTGGCAATAATATTTTACATATTATAAAAGAGTTATATCATAATACTGTTATATTTAATCTTAACCGAAAAAAGTCATGGAGACATACGAGTCTAAACTGTATAAATTCTCTAACTGTAATTATGAGGAAATAACATTTCAAGCAATTAAGACTGAGATTTGTTATTGAATATTGCTATGAAACAACAGCTGCGGTAGTAGGTTATTGTATCACTTAATGACTGAGCGGCAGGATCAGTTCCGTTAAATGTACAAAAATACTGAAAATTCATAAATAAATATCTTTCTTGGATGTATACACTAAATATTCTTAACAACAACAAAAACAGCAACAACTAAAAGATGCCACATAACCAAAAAGGAAAATAAAAGATAAATAAAAAGAAATATGAAAGTTAGATTAAACAAAACACAAAGAACCGCCAAACAGAATTACCAAGATGTCAAAATTAACTAGGAAACAAACTTAGTTACCAGAGTTGGAAAAAAATAAGGAAAGAATAATAAAGATTTATTCAGCTGCATCATGGGTATTTAATATATTTTCAGAAGACAAGAGAATGATTTCTGATCCTAAAATATGTTCTGTATACTCTCCAAAATATTTAGCAACAATTTTAACTTAGCAAAAAAAAAAAAAAAAGAAGAAAATTAGAGAAATAAAGTTAAATTTCAAGAGAAACATGTCATACATGTCATCTGCCATAGAAGATGCTGAAGAACAACACCGAATGAAATCAAGAACGTTAGCCCTGGAAGCCTCATCAATATTCTAGGGCAGAGTTTCTCTGAGTCTGTTATGTTGCAAGTCCCGCAGTCCCCTAAAAAGTCCACTAGTCTCCTCCTAAATAAGCCGTCCTTTGCAGAAACAAACTTGCCTCCCAAATGTAGAATGCACATACACACTCAAAAAAAGTCAGGACTTGGCTTAATACATTATTCCTTTACTACTGATTTTCAATAAAAACACATCCAGTAGTTGTTATCGTTCTGCATATAACCCACTTCTATATAAAATACATGTTCAATAGTTTATGTTTAATGTGCATAATATTTTCAGACTTGTATGATCTCATCTAAAACAAACAACTTGAGAACTGTTGCTCTTGGGACTTTCAAAAATTGCACTGTTATCTTACAATAATTTTGAGAGACATTGAATGAAGATCACATATCAAAAATGTGACAACAAGTAATAGCAATTCTATCCACAAAAGGAGGATTAATTTGGATCTAAATGATTACCTGCCTATCAGGTTACAGTGTATACTGTGCTCTCTAAATTTCATATTATTTATTTTCTTCTTCTTTGCTCCTCCATTAGACCTGCCTGATGGAAGTTCCACCTTTACACAATTGTACAATTTGTTATATTGCAGGTGTAAATCAGGCATCCCTGGACTAGGTGAGAATGCTAAGACTATTTATTCTGACCAGAGTGCTTAATCAGGGCATTTATTCTCCCTATGGTAGGAATCAAGTTGTTGAGAGCAGGCCAGCTTTCAGGTCCAATGGCACATCTATCCTATTCACCCATTTGGAGCTCTCTACTTCCCTGCAGCAGCACACTTATACACCACTCAGTCCTGACTGCTGGGGGAAGTGCTGCTTCACACCCTTCTTCATTACAAAAGTGGTGTGTGCTCAGCAGGCCTGTGCTACCTGGGTGAACCATCCAGTGTTCCTTCTAGATTTTACTGTATTGGCAAGATGCAGCCACCTCCTCCTTCCTAGGATAGGGCAAAATATAGCAGGGTCTCCCTCCAATCTTCCTCACTACAGCTTTTCCAGAACCCAAGCTGCTAGTTGAACCTAGGTCATCTAGGTCTTTATCAGGTACATTCCTCCATGTTACAGGGCCAGCAATTTGATACCATTCTTGAAAAAGTTACTGCTGCTGCTGTAAATCATGGGCTGGCCATTCACACAGCACATCTGAGTTCAGTTAAAAGATGTGACACAGTCCTACATATAGGCATAGAGGCTAAGCTAAGAACCGGCGAACCGGCAACTGGCCTAGAAGAGGCTTCATCATCAGTTTTGGACCTCGGATGCCTGTCCTTATCTTTGTCTTTGCATTTTTTGTGTATTCTGGTCATCAGTTCTTCCAATGGCATGGTATAAGTGAACCTTCGGCCAAAATAATGGCGAGCAAAATCAAACCAACTTTTAATAGGGCGCTCGTTAAATCTAGCACAAAACCGACAACTAGTGACATTGTGGTCTGGGCCTAGGCATGGAATACAGTAGGAATGAAAATCTTTATGAGGTATTTGCTTCCCACAAGAAATGCAATTATTAACTTTTACTGACATCGGTCTGAGGCAAGAAAAAGTTTCCCCAATGGGTACTTAGCTTTATTGAAGACTTTAGTTCTGAAATTCAAATTCGAAAATCTCTGGAGTCGGCCGACCGGCAGTTGCGAACTGTTTTTGCTTTGGGCACCGCTCGGCAAGAAAGACTGGAGAAAATGGCATCAGCTGCATCTTATATACCCCTGGCGCACTGACGTCAGGGAAGAAGCGACAGCAACAGATGCCGGACCAAGACTTTGGAACTCTGGCCGACTGCGGGACCGCCTGACAGCAGGATAACCCAAGTGTAATGACTGCAGCAGTGAAACACGATGAACATCTAGACACTATACATTACCATAGTGTTATGTTCACATTAAATGACTGTGTTATAATAAGCTTTGGAATTAAAGCACTGCATTTTTCTAAGTCTGAAGTGTCAGTGGAACAACAGGTAGCACACACACCTTTTGTATAGAAGGCTGTGGGTTCTATTCCCACACCAAGAAGACCGATTACTGACACTACAGTGCAGCATAACAGAGTGCTATGCACCTGAGTGCACCACCCTTCAGATAAGATATTACACTGAGGCCCCATCTGCTTGAGTAGCTGGTAGCTCAGGTGACTGTAAAATATCCCATACTACCTACCAAAAAGAGTAGGGAAAGTTCCCTGGTGCCCTGATCAAATTTCCCTTAGTAGTATAAATGACTCTTCAGGTCTCCCCTGAAAAGAGGCTACTAACCTCATGGAATTAACCCAGTCAACAAAGGATAAATGAATAAACAAAATAGTTTTAGGAAGAAGTACTGTAAAAGTTGTATACTCAAAACAGGGTATGCTGTAAGGGGCCAGGCATACTAATGGACATCAGTCTTAAAACGTTGCCATGGTGGTTAGGAGGGCTAGCTTAGTTAGCAGTGGTTAGTCAGTATAGCTCATTTCATGGTAAAGAAAATATCAGGGTTACCCACAGAAATACTTGTACTATGTACTGATTCAGCAGTTTATAGAGTATAATGCAGCTATTGTATTCGTACCTAATGAAACACCATGTATAATTAGACGAAGTTTAAATGTTTCACACAAAGCAAGATAGTCGAGCTACAAAACTGAAGCTACACAGATTGGTTAAGGAACCTCATACTGTGCTCATTGTCACACTGGCTCCTGAGTGGAGATGTGTGTCTGGAGCTTGGTGTCTTGTAACTACAACTTAAGATAACGAATGGAAAAAAGAATGGATCAGTTTGTGGCACACTATCTACCTTGAAGTAAAGTGGGATGTTTGGATAGGTACCCTTAAGTTAACTCTTGAACTGAAATGGTAGAGATCCCGGAGAAATTGCAGGATCAGTTTTGGGATGATAATGGGTCAATAGAGGGGGAAAATGGGAAGGTAAAATAGGAGCTAGAAAAGTTGTTACAATGAAATAGGAGTCCTTCAAAAATCTTTACAGGGAAGCATTTTTGTCATTTTCTGGACTTTCAAGAAACATTTAGGGGTTTAGTTTAGGCAGCAGAGTACAAAGGTTATAGTTAGTATGAAGAATGACAAACTGACAATGAAAGGGGTATGAGCAGGGATTCAGTGCTGATGGCAGAGCAGAGTGTTTTTAGAAATATTATGAGGAAGTGAGCTTGAAACATGATTTTTTTTTTAATTTAGGTTTCCCATAGCTTATGAGAGAAGAAACTAATAGCTTGATGCAGTTAATTACATTAGAAGTATTGATTTAAGTATTTAAAGAGACACCACTAAGCAGTGATAGTTTGCCAATTAAGATATTGAGTTTTCAGTCAAAAGATGCAAGGGTTTAATTGATATTGTTATTTAATTTTATTTTGGAGACTAAACATTTACCAGAGCTGTAGAAGGAAAGCGTGGTTAAAGTGATCCTTAAAGAAGGGAAGGATCAGAGTCTTCCTTCATCATACTGACCAGGATTTGTTCTAAATGATGATGATGATAAAAACTTTCTTCATTGCAATATTGGCAGAGAGTTGCCAGGTTAGTAACAAATTTGCTGTTGATCACGGTGGGCCTTTTGCTGTTAGATAAGTGCTTGGTAATATTTTGATGACTGTTTTGCTGCTGAGAAGAATGTTGCAAAAGAAGGACCCTTTAGTAACAATGAGTGTTGATGTGGTGAAGGTCCTTGACAGGAACAAGTTGTATCATTTAAAAAAGCTGTTGTTGATCTATAGATTTATTCAGGATTTTGTGAATGTAGTGAGGGAGATATATGTTGCTGTTAGCCAAAATCTAGAGTCAACACACATACTGTTATGTTCATTACCTTTAAGAATACATAGAGAAACAAGAGTGTCCACTGATGCCACTGTTGTTTGTGTTATACTTGGAGCATTTGGCATATTGACAGGGGCACTAAATTTGGAAGGGCAAAGACTACAGGGCAAAGAAGGATATTGAAAAGTTATTATTTAAGATACTGGAAAGGTAGTAAAGTCTTTAGTTATAAAACAAATAAAACAAAAATGTGGCCTATGACAATTAACTATATCCCAAGGAGGAGTATGCAGAGGAAGCATAGTTATTCATGGAAGGATGAATATCCTAAGTAATTAGGGATATGGCTAGGGAGTACATTGAAGGAGTCCATAAAAAGACACATATAAAGTTGAAAATAGGTTGAAGGATTACATCTAGAGACAAAAGATGATTTGGAGCTAAAACAGAGGATAAAAGCAGTAGATTGTTTGTGTTACACCTGCTACTATACATATTCAACATGTTTCTTTAAAGTCAGTTAAGAGTACAGTATAGGATTACATATAGGATAGGGGTAAGTCTAGTGTAGCTTGAAATAACCTACTGTTACCTAAGGAATGTGGGTTGCTGGATGTTCTAGATCTGGTATAGTATGAGGCAGACCAGAGGTTATATCTTTTTTCAATTCAGAAACATGGTGTGAAAAGTAAAACAGTCATGAAAGCATTGATAGGAAATGAACAGAATTTTGAAAGGAGTACAGCATTTAGGATAAGTGCACAGAGGTGTGATCTGCTGTAGGTAGTGAAACAAAGCACTGGTCTTTATGAGAAACCTGTTCAACTCATTCCCTCCAACACAGCTCTTTTGAGTGCATACCTTTAACTCACAGTGGGTGTGGCTTGAACCTTGAAAAAATTAAGTCATCACCTTACACTTCCAACAAATACTCATTGACAGAGGGCAAATATCAATTCAATTGTGTTTGCCATCACACGTGCTTCAAGATAAACTATTCTGATGCCGTGTATGCAGCATTGTTTTGGAATTATTAATGCAAATATGCACAAGCAACATTCGATGACTACAAGCACGGTAGGTGGTAACTGCAGAAATGCCTGGAGGTGTACCCGGCTGTAATGTAGAGAAGGGATTCATGCCTGGATGACATACATAATGCCAACTGGTGAGTGTAGAGAAAGAATACCAAAGGAAAGGGGTCTTTAGCACTGGAAGGAGAGAAAGACTAAAGTGATATACTAGGAGCAATTGCATGATATGTAAGGGAATAGCTCTCTTAGGGGAAGATGCAACATAAGTAAGAGTTTGATGCAGCGATTATTACAGCATGAAATGTGAAACTGATTGTTGTTTTTAGTAACAGCTCCATGGATATTTTTATTACTATTGAAAAAAGCCAAGAAAGATGATCCATATGCAAAAAGAATAGTGACTCCAGCATATACGGCAACAGGGAATTAAAGCCTCTGGTCTGGCTGCCATGTCACTGATGGACACACAGTCAGTGAATCACCTCCAACAAATCAAATATAAATCAAACCTGTGGGTCACATCTGGATTACATGACTAGGTATTTAAGGGCTTTAGTGCTTGTCAGCCTAGTATACACCTATGAACCTATTGACCTATGAAAGATGAGAATAAGTTGGAGAGAAAACAGGATCAGCTTTTAGAAGAGGATGTTGATGAAAAATGTGAGGAAATATGTATTGAAAGCCAATATATCCACAAAGTCTTGTCATTTTGGGACATATGCATGTAAGTGTCTCCACACATATTTCTATATGCCACAAAGACCAAGGAAGATGTTTCCATATGTAGGACCATATTGCTGGAGAGGTGCTTGGGGAATACTGTGGAGCTGGGGGAACAGTTTTTGGTTGTATTCAAAGCCAATCAGCTTTAAGAACAAGTTAGAGCCTTAGTGCTATCTGGGTTATTGAGGCAAGATAGACATATAATGAAATAAATGTTATTAGGACATGGTAGTGTGATTAAGTGCAATATAATGGAAACAGTAAGATTATATATTGTGATGTTAGCTGTTAAAAAAACAATAGCAATGGAAGTCTGTGAAATGAAAAGTAACAGAGGTTATGGGATTGATGAGACAGCATTACGGAAAGCAGATTTGCAAAGAGAACATATTAGGAGAAGCATGTTGTTAGGTGGCTCCTTGGAAAATGTTTAGGGATCTGATACATAAATGACATAGTTTAAGAGTAGGGTATGGACTGTGGATACGAAGGATACTAGACAAGTATTACAGATGTACAAGGCACGAGTAACCTCTCTGCTAGGATAGGAACAAGAGAAGAAGATAAAAAAGAAATGACTGTCCCGTCTATTTATTTTCCTTGTTGTGGGCTATTTTTGTGCATGCCATTTTACATATTAATTGTTGCAAAATATTATTTTATTATTTAATAATATTGGGTCCTAGTGATGACAGTTACATTAAATGGAAGCATGTCACAAAAAAAACAAAGCCAGTTTGACGAAACTGCCTTTGATGAAAGCAGATATTGGCTATACTTTATACATTTTAAACCATACATATGGATATTTATAACTGCAATGAATAACTCGTTACAGAAAACAAAATTTACCTAAACTATGTGGGGGGGCTTTGCCCCCCCCCTAACTACATATACTAACTCCAGTATCGCACTAGAGTGGGGAAAAGGGCATATACCTTTTACTTTAAGGTGTCAGTGTTATGAGTTTCAGTTAAATGAGTTTTCAGTCTTTTGAACTTTCAGTGTTTTGGTCTCAGTCAAATGAATTTCAGTCAAATGAAATTTAGGTAATATGAAGTAGACCCATATGGATACACTTCTGAATGACGAAATTCTGAAATGTCAAATTTCAGTATTTCGAGACCAGGAATTTGAAAGTGCACAAACACAAAACCACACAAGACCAAAACCATCGAAAGACCGTAAAACACAAAACACAAATAAAAACACAATCCTCCCCCAACGTAAAAACAAAAACAATAATAAACTTAAAACAAATAACATGAGTATATGTTTTTGTAGGGTCTATATCATATGAGCGAATCTCACAAATTGCGAATGCTCATAATTTCAAATGTACCAGACCTCGAACTTCCTATTGTGGGTGGCTGCACCCCCACACCCCCTGCTAAATATATATTCCAACTCTGAGATCGCACTACAGTGAGGAAAGGGCAAATATCCCATTTTTCACTGTACCGCAGTATCAGAAAAAGCACTTTGAGGTCTGGTACGTTCAATATTATGAGCATTCACAATTTGTGCAATTCGCTCATATGATATAGACCCGTTTTTATAGGTTGCACACCCCCACCCCTGCTACTTATATGTACCAACACCAAGGTCGGACTAACTAAAAAAAAAATACTTCTTGTGAGTACCGTACACTCCCATTGCATACTGTCATACTTACACTCACTAAAAACACACACACCACACATGTACAAAAATCACCACTTTCAACACTAACACATACACTCTCTCATCTACCTACCCCAACCTACACCTAAAATTCCCCCAAAAAATTAAAACTAATGCACTTCTACCCAAAACCTTAAAAAGCTAAACACCTAGTTGAATCTCCATACATAATCAGACATCAGCCACCTTGTGGAAATCCCAAACCACACTGCCCCAGAGACAGCAAACAATAAACTACACACCACACCTACCACGGATTTGGGAAACTTAGATTCATTAAAGTGCAGTTTTGAACAACTGTACGTTTGACATTCTGGTCTCAAAATACTGAAATTCTACATTTCAAAAGTGGACCCTTATATATAAATATAAATATAAATGTATATATATATATATATATATATATATATATATATATATATATATATATGTATATATGTGTGTGTGCGCGCACACGTGTGTGTGTGTGTGTGTGTGTGTGTGTGTGTGTGTGTGTGTGTGTGTGTGTGTGTGTGTGTATATATATATATATATATATATATATATATATATATATATATATATATATATATATATATACATATATATAGGTTTACTGTACTCTGAAAATAATGTGACCAGAAATTTGTAAGCCGAGACTGCAGACGACCACAAGAGTGGACACCCAAACTTCCTCCCCCCTTTTTGGGCCCATGTTAGCACTTGTTCCTCTGGCTACACAGATTGGAAGATTCAATGTTTGACATAGTCAATGGGACAGACTATTCTGCATCAAAATACAGAAGAAAATATCTGCATTGTGACCATAGCATTTGACTGAGTTCATTAATTTTAAAAGAAATATTGTTCACGTGTCACAATATCATTAAATTGAAATGTACAGGGAGTGTAGATTATTTAGTTTTACTTGTGTTTGACTGATACCTCTATAAATTGTTGAGTTCCAACTCAATAAGGACTGACCACAGCCCCCCCACACACACTGAAAGTGAATAGTTAGAAACTAAACCCTATAAAAATAAACTTTTATTGGGAAAAAGCCCGCCTGTAACCCCTACCCCCCCCACACACACACACACATTTATATATCAATGCCATAGCTGAAATCCCTAAAAGAAAAGAATCACTGCCAGTGCATACTAAAACTGTACTGGCAGTAATTCCAAGGGAAACTGCATGGGAGAGCCCAACAGGAGCTGAACTTAATGAGTCCTGGTCAAGTCTGAACTCAACAAGTTTTATGGAAGCAAATTAAAGAGTCATGTAACAGTCTGCAACTTAAGTTGTATTATCTTACATTAAATTTTAGAAGTCTGGTTCTAGAAGTGTTGTTTTGTAGTACATTGATTCATAGGTTCATAGGTTCATAGGTTAGTACTAAGCTAACTGCCCTTGCGAGCCATTTTAAGCCTAGCCAATTATCCCTTGTGAGACTCAAACCCTGCACCTTGTGTTTGTAAGGCAAACACCTTAACCATTAGGCCACCCTCCCACCCCGTTTTTGTTTATATATAGACAGATAGATATAAATAGATAGATAAATAGCTATAGATGTATATAATCTTATAGCTGTTATTGCTAAAGGTGAATTTGCTTGTTTGATTTCATACAATTCTCAGCATCTCCCTTTTTTCAGTCAGTCTTTGCATGGCAGGGTAGAGTTATGACTAGGAAGGATCCAGTGCTGACTGATGCAAGACATTGTCTTGGTTACAGTGGCTACCGATCAGCTCTGTCTAATGACTGGAGGTTTCTTAGCCTTTTGGATGATATATCATCCTGTATTATGATGGTGAAGGGTGATCGAGTGTACCTGAGAAAATCTGAGCATTCTCTTAAGATATTTGGCATAATATCAAATAATCTTTTGGATAAGATGATTCCACTGATTCCCATCTTTAGACAAAGAACTGGACTGACAACTGCTGGAAACCCACTAATCACAGATGCAATGGAATTTAGCTGTCTGTGTGGATTATCTGGAACTTTGGTCAATCCAAGTAATCTGGTTACTTATGCAGGTGAAATTGCACATCAGTGTAAAGGGCATGCCTACTGTGAACTTGTCCATTAGGGCATTCAACATATGTTTAATGTAGGGATCTTGGGAATTGTTCTGGTGATCAGATACCACATCACTTTCATTTGATATATCAACAATCAAGGATAGATGAGGTTTTTCTAGCTACACAGAACCACCATAAACTTGTGGAATATGAGTCTGTCTCTGAATACCTAATTGTCAGTGACACATTTGCCAAGTAAAAGTATTTTTTATTTTATTTTATTTCCATTTGTTGACTGGAATAGTCAGACTGGGAAAAAAAAAAAAAAACTTTTCAGCAGAGGCCTGGAGAGAAAAGCTCCAATTTTACATATTAAAACATAAAAATATTAGACCACGAAAAGTAGACAAAAAGACCCAAGGACAGACAGAAACTCGAGCATAAATCCGCCTTTAATACCAAGGTAAAAATACGAGCACTTTTATAGCAAAGCTACTTTATCAGATGTATATTACAAACACAGAAACAGTTCATTAAATACTTCACTCAAACTATCATGTGACTACAACTCATTCATTCTTAAAGGCACAAACTAATATAATACATTCACCTAAATGTTGTATGGCTAACAACAAGCATATAAAAAGACTATTAATAGTGTATATTAAAAACTGCTAAACACTGTAAATAAAATATTAGCCGCAAATCATTTTATTACAGTTTTTAAACTACCCAAAGTTGGTATGAGAAATAGATACAGTTTCCAAAAACATACTTAGGCATCCATATGTTGTTGTTGTGTCTTTCGGCTTCTCCTGGTTAGGGGTCGCCACAGCGGAACTCTGGTCCGCTAATGATGGGCAGTAGATTTTTACGTGCTGAGTTGCCAGCCCTGACACACAACCTTCAACGAAGGTACGCCCATTCACGCATGTCCCCACACTGAAGACGCTCTAGCTAAGAATCGAACAGGATAATGTCTTACTGTGAGGCGACAATGCTACCGCAGCACCACCACCTATAAACAAAAATAGGGGGCAGAAATTCCCACATAGAATACATATATTATATACAAAAACAGGAGCAGAAATTCCCATGTAACATGCGTACATATATTATATACAAAATCAGGGTGCAGAAATTCCCATGTAACATACATATATTATATACAAGACCAGGGTGCAGAAATTCCCATGTAACCTACATATATTGTATATAAAACCAGGGTGCAGAAGTTCTCATGTGACATACATATATTGTATATAAAACCAGGGTGCAGAAGTTCTCATGTGACATACATATATTGTATACAAAACCAGGGTGCAGAAATTCCCATGTGACATACATATATTGTATACAAAACCAGGGTGCAGAAACTCCCATGTGACATATATATATTATATACAAGACTAGGGTGCAGAAATTCCCATGTAACATACATATATTATATACAAAATCGAGGGCAGAAATTCCCATGCAACATACATATATTGTATACGAAACCAGGGGGCAGAAATTCCCATGTAACATACATATATTATATACAAAACCAGGGGGCAGAAATTCCCATGTAACATACATATATTATATACAAAACCAGGGTGCAGAAATTCCCATGTGACATACATATATTGTATACAAAACCAGGGTGCAGAAACTCCCATGTGACATATATATATATTATATACAAGACTAGGGTGCAGAAATTCCCATGTAACATACATATATTATATACAAAATCGAGGGCAGAAATTCCCATGCAACATACATATATTGTATACAAAACCAGGGAGCAGAAATTCCCATGTAACATACATATATTACATACAAAACCAGGGTGCAGAAATTCCCATGTGACATACATATATTATATACAAAACCAGGGGGCAGAAATTCCCATGTAACATACATATATTGTATACAAAACCAGGGTGCAGAAATTCCCATGTAACATACATATATTGTATACAAAACCAGGGTGCAGAAACTCCCATATGACATACATATATTATATACAAAACCAGGGTGCAGAAATTCCCATGCAACATACATATATTGTATACAAAACCAGGGGGCAGAAATTCACATGTAACATACACATATTGTATACAAAACCAGGGTGCAGAAATTCCCATGTAACATACACATATTATATACAAAACCAGGGTGCAGAAATTCCCATGTGACATACATATATTATATACAAAACCAGGGGGCAGAAATTCCCATGTAACATACATATTTTGTATACAAAACCAGGGTGCAGAAATTCCCATCTAACATACATATATTGTATACAAAACCAGGGTGCAGAAACTCCCATGTGACATACATATATTGTATACAAAACCAGGGTGCAGAAATTCCCATGTGACATACATATATTGTATACAAAACCAGGGTGCAGAAACTCCCATGTGACTTACATATATTGTATACAAAACCAGGGTGCAGAAACTCCCATGTGACATACATATATTGTATACAAAACCAGGGTGCAGAAATTCCCATGTGACATACATATATTGTATACAAAACCAGGGTGCAGAAATTCCCATGTGACATACATATATTGTATACAAAACCAGGGTGCACAAACTCCCATGTGACATACATATACTATATAGACAAATAGGGGGCAGAAATCCACGTTGGCTATATACAAGTAGACAAGAGAGTGGCTATAAGACTGGACAGGCAGAGGGATGAGGCGGCATGACAGACTCAGTGATACAACACAACTCGTTCATTAGTGGCAAATCAAGACTTCTGCATTTCCAACTGCTGGAAAACATCCAAAAACAATGCAGAACTTTCAAAGTTCTGGACAAGCAGACAGAATGCCCTGTTAAGGATGTGCTGGTGAGGAAGAAACCTGGTTTATGCACTTTGTCCACGTCTTCTAATTTACGGTTTCTGTTAAAGGCAGGACTGGAAACGTTTTGTCACATCTTGATACTTTCATTCTGGTGAGGACAAGCATTATTCTCCCCACCCCTTTTGGAGAATGTCACTCACCTTCTGTGACTGCCACTTAAGGCAATATTTTTATGCAGCGACAGGAAAAGGTCGTGCACCCCTCTTTCAGTCTTCATAACACAGCATGGAAGATAATGTTGTGACTCCTAAGTGAATAGTTCTTGATATTTGTTCTTGTTTTGCAGGATGATAGGAAGCCAACAATTATGATATTTTTTATCTAAGGTGAAGAAATTTTTGTTCTAGTCAACATTATCATAATCATCAAAGCCCATGATCCAAATTTTCTGCTTGGGGTCATTTGGGTCAGAGTGTCATGTCAACTGTCTCCACCT